>NW_007255703.1:509203-594768 GCF_000164805.1 Carlito syrichta
GTGAGGCCCCACCCTGCTCCAATTCGGGGCACCAGGGACTTCAGAGGAAGTAATAAAATTAATTATTTCTGGAAACGGGATTGTCCTTTGATAGTTTATCATTCTGTTTGCATGACAAGCACACCACACTACACATACACACACACACACACACACACACACACACACACACACACACTTTTCAGGTTCTAAAGGCAGTAGTAAACAATTCTAATTTCCCTAAGTTAGTACACTTACAATGTCTAATGGAGATTCTTTGCACATAAGTGCTCAATAAATGTTAGTTACATTCATTTTTATTCACTACAATATCTTTCAGTATAGTAAATTCCAGTCTATCATGTACCTCTTCCCCATTCTCTACTCTGAAGAGGCCTCTTTTTGAGAGGCAACATGGGGCCGAGAAAACCTATATAAGTAGAAGTCACAAGCCATCAATTTGATGCTGAGTTCTTAATCACAAAATCATAGCACTTCAGAGCTTGGCAGGTGGAGATATGGAAACACAAAGAGGTTATGTAACTTACCCAAGGTCATGGAGAAACTTGGGTTCTCACTCAGTCCTCCTCTGCATCCTTAGCCTTTGTAAGTTTCAATTAAGGCTATGAGCATGAAAATACTTGACAAAATCCAGGTGCTTTCCATGTGCCACAGCCCCCTCTCACAGCACCTGCCAGCTCCTGCAGCAGCCATGGCAGAGGACCACCGTCACTGAGGTGACTTAAGGCTGTCTGCATCAACCACACCATGGTCAAAGCAAAGCATTGCCTGCCCAGTGCTGGCATTGGTTCCTGTGGAGGACAGCACAGCCCTGGAACGTAGCTCCATGACCCCTCATACTGAGTGGGCTGCACCAGCACCAAGGCAGAGGGTGGGGCACAGTAGGAGCTGCCCAGAGTTAGACATCAGTCTGCCAACCTCTGGCTCTCTGTGCTGGTATGTAACCATGGGAATTCATAAGCTAGAAAGGCCAAAAGAAGGAAAGTGAAACATTTCTTTGTCTTTTTCCACATTTATTGATTCACTCATTTTCTTACTCATTTACTTATTCATTCATTTAATTGTTATTTATCACTGTATTTAGAGAAAGAGGGGCTTCTAAGATTTTGATATTTAGTAAAAGAGTCTTCATGGATAGAGACAAACCAATTACAATTCAACATGGTAAGTGCTATAATTGCAAAATACTGTGGCACACAGGGTGGGGGGCAATTTCTTGCTTTGCAAGTATTAGATGGAGTAGAGGTTGTGTCATAATTAGGGTTTGATCAGAGAAATGAAATAGCTGTTAATTAAATATATGTACATGCACAGACATATGCGTACATAGATGCAAGTGTGTGTATATATATGAGGGGAGACTCCCCCAAAACTCCAGAATTTTCTGTCAGAGGGTGGGCCCCTCGTAGTACAGGCTTCTCCTGCTAGACAGGTGTTCCAGGAACCTATTGGCATCAGTGTACCAGCTAGCAAAGTTGTGAGGGGCTGCATTGGGCTTCAGTGAAAAAAATTTTTTGAGAGTCATTTAATATGTTTGCCCATTTGATGATGGGTGATTTACACAAACAAGGTGCAGCAGTTCAAAGCACCTGCCCACACCTTGGAGAGTGTTCAGCAGTTTTTGACCAAAAACAGCATGTCCACATGTCCCACCCTCCCTATTCACTCAATCTCTCTTAAGTGACTTTTTTTCCCCCATGGATGAAAAAAGCTCTCAAAGGGAAACTTTTGCACATGTGAAAGAGGTGAAGCAAAAAATGGCAGAAGCATTAAAAGGCATCAAGATAGACAAGTTCAAAAACTGTTTTGAGCAGTGGAAAAAGCATCTTGATAGGTGTACTGCATCAAACGGAGAGTACTTTGAAGGTAACTGAAGTTTAAACATATAAGAATAAATATACAATTTTGTATAAATAAATTCCCTTTTGGGGTCACCCCTCATATATGTATATGTGTACATACAGAGGGTGCCAAAAATATATACACATTGTAGAAGGAAAAAATCATATTAAAATTCTAATACTCAATATACACTGATAACAAAAGATGAATACAAGTCATGTTTGACTTCTGCAATTACAAGAGATGCTCAGAGTGGTTACCATCAGTGTCCAGACTCTTCTGATTTATGGCAAACTAAAAGTAATACTTACATAACATCTCTTAAAATGTGTATATAATTTTGGCAACCCCAGTATGTGTATATGTGTATGTGTGTGTGTATATATATATATATTTCTATTTAGAGGCTTGACCTTACACAATTGTGGGAATTGGCTTAACAGTTTGGCTACTGTCGTTGCCTAGATTTGGCAAACTTTTTCTATAAAGAGTCAGATAATAAATATGTTAGACTTTGGGAGATAAACAATATCCAAGCACAGAAGCATACTAGAAAATTCATAAACAAATGACTATGGCTATGTTCTAATAAAATTTTATTTACAAAACCAGACAGTGAGCAGAATTTGCCCTGTGGGTGTAGTTTGCTGATCACAGCCCATATTTGCAACAGGTTCTGGAGCCTGAAGTCTGTAGGTCAGACATTCAGGTAAGGAAGATCTATGTGGCTTGGGGGAGAGGAAGGGCAAACTGGAGCCCCCAAGGATGGAGGATGGCCTGAAATCTGCTTCAGTCTTTCATGGCCTTCAAGCCTCCACCTTCAATAATGCCTGAATCCTGTAGAAGAAGTGGTGTTTTTCATCATGGAGCTAAATTCAAATGCAATCCAGGAGCTGAAAAAAACTGAAGGAAGATCTAGTGAGAGCTGAAGTTTTTGCTAGTCTGGCTGCTGCCCCAGACCAACAAGGTCTGCAAGCAGGTAAGCAACAATCAATGTGGTCTGTAACTACGCCTGGTGCTTCTGCATTGACCTTCTGAGTGTGAAGTAAATACGGCTTCTGTTGTAATTCAACCTTTCAGAACTCATGCAAAAATGTCTCTTGTGATACATGTTAACTTGGAACAATGCAGGGAAGGAAACTCTGAGAAGCATTATTCCAGTTGAAGTTGACTCAGTCAAGTCCATACACATGGGGGGAGGTTTTAGAGAAAAAGTTCTTTGCAACTGGACCTTAAGCATGGATGAGCATTTTCCTAGTGGAGAGCACCCTCAGAATCCCCAGATAGCAAGGTTTGTGTGTGATCTGTTTTCAAATGACTCCAACATAGAGTTTAAAAGAAGAAACAACATGTTCTTTTGCTTGCTAAACATTTGAAGAATTTATGTTCCTATTTTTTCACCGATTGATTACGTCCATCAGAATCTAGATGTGAGCAGGATGGTGAGTTTGGTGACAATCATGGCTCAAATTTTCTCATGCAGGCTGAGGGCCAGCCTGCCTGTCCATCCATAACTGGCAAACTCACCCCTAGGACAAGGTGGCTGGTCTATGCAAATCAGCCAATGGACATATTCACATTTAGTGATGTCTTAGCAGGTAATTCCCATAAATTTTTTATTCTGCATCACAGAACTGAATTCTTCCCCCCTTTGTAAGGAACTTGTTGTTTCTTCCTGTGTTTTTCTTCATTAACGCTATCATATTTTACTAGATGTTCTGGAACCAGAAGTTATATTTAATTACTTCTTCCAGTTTCTTCATGTGTTGCTCTTACCGCTATAACACTTCTTGCAGCCATGTATTCATCCATTAACTATCCATATATTCATATTT
Organism: Carlito syrichta; assembly: GCF_000164805.1. Lineage (NCBI taxonomy): Eukaryota > Metazoa > Chordata > Mammalia > Primates > Tarsiidae > Carlito > Carlito syrichta. The sequence goes on from NW_007255703.1 coordinate 512,881, forward strand.
GTCTCCATCTTTGCACTTATTTGTCTGTCCATTCATTCATCCATCCATCTATCCACTCATCCTGTCGTCTTTTTTTTTCTTCAGTTACCTTATTTCAGTCCCCTACCATCTCATTCTTAATTGAGAACAAGGTCCAATAAATTGGCTTTCCTGAGAGGCTTAGTGAATGAATAGAATGTGGAGTAACATAGGTTTACATTTGAATTCTGTCTCTGTCCTTTACTAACTGTTTAATCTTAAGTACATAACTAAGATTCTCTGAATCTATTGAGAAACAAATAATATCCACTTCTCAGTATTGTTGTAAACGTCAATTGAAATAAGTTATATAAAGCAGGTAGTTCGATGCTTGGTACATTCAAGGCATTCAATAAATTTTCATTCATCTCCTCCTCCCTATTCCTCCTTCCCTATCTACTTTGTATATTTTAAATATATTTTTATACATACTTGCAATTGTCACCTAACTCCCTCGCCTTTGCTGAAGCTATCCTTCCTACAATCATGTCCACCCCAACTCCTAACTTTCCATTGAGATGCATCACTATTTCTGACTCTGGGTCTTTGATCATGTAAACTTTTCTACCTGAATTATCTGTCTTCCAGTTTTTCTTCATAGAAAATCAATCTGATTTCTTGAACCTACCTGTTTCCCTGGTAAAATGCTAGCTCTTTCTGTAACCCTTCTCAAATTCCCAAATTGAAACTTCTACCCTTCTGTATTATTAGAAGACTTTATTTGCAAGTAAAGGAAAGAGGAACTGCATTTTTTAGCATACTCTGTTAATATACTTGTTACATATTTTAACAGCAGTCTTATGAAGTAGTTATTATTATCTTTACATTTTCCCAAGAACTTTCTCAAGGTCTCTCAGCTAGTAAAGATCAAAGTGAAAATTTGAACCTGGGTTCATCTGATTCCAGATATCCTTTTCATTTCACACTACCTTGTCTTCCATCCTCTACCACATAGTAGCAATAATTCTGTCAAAAAAGTTATAAAATGTCATTCTGACATTTATAAAAGATTTCTAAAAAGCTAAAAACCATAATTGATTCCACTAATGAATTATATTCAAGGATAGGAATGATGTTTTATTTATTCTTGTGTCATCTTAACTGTCCCAGTATAACAACTGAAACCTACTATAGGCACGTGGTCAATGTTCAATTGACAGACATTCGAAGTATAAATAGGACTTTTCACCAGCGTCCTTATTCTTGAAATATTCAGCCTCAATTTTAAATGTTGTAAGTGATCATAAATCCTTCAACCATCACATCATCAGGGTGAGGTCAATTTCAGTGTACTTCCTCTTTAGTAAACACGTCTGTAGCAAAAAAGGGAATTGTTGTTAAGTTCTTATAATAAAATTCTCTTCATACATTAAAGAGTCCTGGGCTATTTTGTAAAAATCCTTGGCTTGATCCCTGCAGCTAGCAGGCAGCAAGCACACTTATTTATCTCTTCATAGCATTAGTAACCCCGTAAAAGTTAAATTTGTTTTATTTATAGGTTGAAAGAGGTTTCACCCATGAGGAGTGCTGAATAAATAGACTTTTGCCATCATTCTCCAAAGAGGTTGGGAAGGAGCTACTCATGAGGAAAGCCTGGAGGGTACAAATTGTCAGAATGAAGTATAGTCCTTTGTTCAGAATCAGAAGAGTTAACCACTCAAATCATAAAATACCAGATGAAGCTCACTTCACCCAATGGGGATGAGCAGAGTGAGAAGAAAGACATGGTGACACAGAAAATGCCCAAGTAATCTCTCTAGGTTAAATCATGGCAAGTTCACTCGGGATCCTCAAGGTTATATTTTTGCCTAAAAGATCAAGGAAATATCCTTCATGACAGCACAGAGAAGAGCTACGGCTCTTTAAAAAATTTAGTAAAATAGAAGAGACTGATAGGGCACTGCAGAATAATTGGCTCATCTAGGAAGTGTCTATGTCTAGTTATTTGTACGTGAGGGTAAGAAGAGAAACATGAAGTGATTTAATTAAAGGAGTTCAAAGATCAGCACAATATCATTAAATAATCATATTATGAATTCAATAAACATGAATTAAATAATCTTATTAGATCTTAAATCTGTTGTCTCCTTGGAGAGAAGTGAGATGGTCATGCTGTTTGATAAACCCCCAAATTCTCTTCTGTCCTCATGAAAGGAACATGCTGCCGATTTACCATGAGCTCTGCGATCTTTTCCAAGAGAAAGAATGGGTTTTTGTTGCTCAGTCCATATGAGCTTGCCTGGTGCCCCTTCTGATTAATGGTATTTATTCCCCCAGAGAGTTGCCTGAGGCTGAAGGCAGCAATGTGGCATTGAGACAGAACTAACCTAACTGGCTCTCATGGGGATTGATCGCAGGCCTTGACCTTTGACGACAGACAGTTCTAAGCATCTGAGTTAACTGGGTGTGCCTCCCAGACAAATAAGTCTCAGACCTTCTGTAAAAGGGATTATGAAAGTCTAGATTCCAGGTTTAAAGTACTGTAGCTTTAAGACAAAGTGACGTTTACTTTCAAAGCAGGGTGTGGAACCTCCTAAAGAGAAGCCCCCGCATGGTCATAAAATATTCACGAAACTTATCATGTTTCTAGAACTACCTACTTTCTAGTTCCCTTCACTTGCCTCTTTACTGCCTGTCTCATCTTCCTGACAATGCTGACCTCAGATCTCCCTTCAATTTCTTTTATTGCATTTACTTTTTCATTCTGAACATAACGTCCAGTCTTATTGATTTGGTATCTGACCTTGACCTCCCCTGACCCCACTGTCCCTACTTGTCCTAGAGGTGTCAGTGTCAGACACATTTGTCAGTACCCATTCTTGATTTCTTACCCAACCCAATTTTGGCTTTCCTCTTCCTGTGAAAACATTGATAACTCAAAGAGGCCCCACTCTGTGATATAAAGCCAAAGGCAAGACAAGGGACTGTCAAGTTCCTGCAGTGAAGTCTGCAGGAATGCAGGCCTGAGGGAATGGGCTTCATTGTCACATAAGCCACAAGAGGCCTAGCTTCACACACCCTAGAGAACTCAACTTAAAAGTAGTCAGACTCACTCCAGACTGTGCTTCAACTGTATTTATGTCCTGAGTAAAGCCAACCATGTCATTGTGCATCAGAAAATGTGATGCAGTTGAATAAAAAAATGCTTTGGAGTCGGGCCAACTTGGGTTTAAATCTTGGTTCTACTCCTTGATGTGTCACCTCAATTGAGTTTCTTAAATTTTCTCTGAGACTCAGTGTACTCATCTATAAAATAAAGGTAATCATACTTGCTTTATACTGTCATCATGAGGAGTAAAAGAAATAATGAATACAAAATACAGGGCATTGCATATAATATACAATAAATAGGGTTTAATATTATTTATTGTATTTGTCATTATTATTATTGCCATGATAGGATCTTCAGGCCTAGATTCTGGCAAGAATAGAGAAAATTTCAAATGTTCAGACATCTCATTTCTTGAGAGATGGGCCCCAGGTTTCCTCACACACTAGGCTGGTTGCTCAGTGTTGTAAGCCACCACTTGGCTTCCTGCCTGAACTTTTAATCTTGTCCCCATCTCAATTTAGAGAGGGTGAGAAAGCAGAGACATCAATCGTTTCCTTGTCAAGGACAACAGCCCCTTCCTTTTTCCTTAGTTCTCTCCTGGGGACCCATCTGCCCAGTGCCAAGGGAGGGGGCTCCTGCTGCATGCAAACTATCAAGTGGTGGGGGCAGCTTTAGGCCTCTGTGGGAGCCAGGAGCAATTTCACTGTCTCTGTGTAAGGCTCTGATGAGCCCAACCCAGTCCTCCCACTGCTCCTGGGGTTAAGCGCCCCACCGTTCCACAGTCACCCTGGATAGTGATGTAACCATGAAGATGGCAGTTACCCAAGGTACTGGGACACAGACTTTATTGATTTGTTCTTCTAATGCATTAGGAGGAAACAGGAAACCTCAGGAAGGTCACAAACGACAATTGTGCATTGACTGGCACAGACATTTACTTCATTCAGAAAAGCACGACTCAAGTGGCCTTGCTATCAGAGAGGAGGGGGTACCATAGAGGCGCAACTTAAAAAATAAAGACAATAAATGCTGGATCAGAAGGAATCAGAAAAGACTGAGGAACCTAATGCTCAAGCTCAAACTAGAGGGAGAGTCTTTGTTCAGTTGCTGGTAAAGCCAGATGCTCAATCAATGTTGCTAAACAATTGGATGAAGGAATAAACCATGCAAGGGTGAGCTCCTTAGAACTCCACTCTATTGATCATCTATGCACCTATGTCTCTTTCTCCCATTTGACTGCATGGTTACATGCCCTTCTTTCCATCTCCTTTTCATGATCTTTAAAGCTGAGCACGTCAGAGAGCTTTTCAATAGACTTCCACTGTTTTTCTCAGCTTTCTCCCTCTTGTGACACTCCTTGTAATCACTGACCACTGAAAAAATCACCATGACATGTTTGAAGGTCTCCGAGCTTTCCTGTACCCTCTTTCCTTCCAGGCCTGTGTTCTGGATGTTTGAGGTCTGCCTCCTATAAGTCTTGTCTTCCCGAATGATTATAAGATGAGCCATCTTTCTCTGAGGGTTCTGGTTATTTCAATTGTATCACTCAATTCTCGTTTTCTGGTGAGCAATTATTCCAAAGTATTGGCTTTCCATGTCATATATCAGCTCTTTGCTATCTAAGAGATGAAACTTTTACAAAAACCAAATGTTTAGCCTTAAATCAATTCAGCAGACTTCTGGATAGGATACTAAGGTCTCTTCTAATCCCATGAGTCAAATAATCCAGAACTCAGTGGAGCGTTTCAATTTTTCGAGAAACACTTCTCTATTAATTATTAGATACTGAAAAATTATAAATCACCAAGGAGACATGACCTTCAAACTATAGTTGTCTTCAGACTTTTGTGGCTCTCTACAGGCATTAAGTCTCTAGTTCTGATTTAAACAACTGTAGAAAACACCATCTTGGCAGTAGGAGAAACTACAGAAAGGGCTATCTCCAACCAAAGACCTGATGCTGGGGTTTACTAATCAGCAGTGTGGTGATTAAGGACAAAGCGTTCTGTGAAACTAGATTCTAGCACAAGGAGGTTGCTAACCCAAATTCTGCAAGTCATTCTCTCTGTCACTTAATCACATGACTTAAATTTTGTGGGTCACTTTAGCCTCATGTTAAAAAAGCTAATTTAGGGATGCTATGAAGATTAGACAATATATTTTAAATATCCAAGCACACAGTAAGTGTTCAATAAACAATTTTCCCCCCAGGGATTCTACTGAGTTCAAGACTAATAATTTGGCTTTAATTATAGACTCATGAGGTTGGGCAGAAACTTATTATTCTATCTTAGGATAAAACCACTAACTGTGTGCCAGGCAATGTGCTAAGTTATTTGAAAGTAGTATTTTATTTATTTAGATATAAATATTATACTCATTTTCCAATGAGGAAAGCAAGGCTCAGAGTATTCAATGCTTCTTACATCATGCAGTTGATCAATGAGAAAGCCAGGATACACATCTTGGATTTTCTTACTCCAGAGTCTCAGTCATATTGTTGTAAGAGCATTTTAGAATGAGAAATCAGTGGTATGACTTTAATAAACTAAAAAAATCAGTGAACTGTAGAGTCCCTGGGGAAACAGAGGTTGGAGACTGGAGGTGGAAATGCACTAAAATAATAGATTCCAGTATCGATCTAGTGAGCAGAGCTGAGAAGGCAGAGATTAGTAGGATTTGTAGAGTTGTTATTAGTATTTGCCAAAGATGTTTACCATTGCCCATGTTCTTCTTGGGAATGTTACCTTTTGAATATCATTCTGGAAAACAAGATCACATGAAAAAATCCTTCTTTCTTTCCTTTCTCCCAATACACTTATTGAGTCTTCCTAGCACTGGGTGCCATTTTAGGCACTGGGAGTACAGAGATACCAAACACAGGGCAAGATTTTACATTTGATGTGCTTGAGTTATAGATGTCAGGAGTTGGGGCTGGAAAGAAAATGTAAAGCAGCATTTGAATGAGCTTTGAGTCTGTCCTGAGGAGCCTTGACTTCAGAAACACCTACATATAGAGTTATTTAGCAGGGGAGTGCTGTGAGATCTGCAATTTCTAAAATTCACCTTGGACCAAAGATGATGCTACAGTTTGTCACTTGGTGTCTGTGAACACAAAGAGGACCCTAGATGTGATATGGTAAATACCCTAAACTTGCAGGCAAAAAGTTTGTCTATGTGCACATGAGCTTTGCTTTCTGAAGAGTGTCCATAGCTTTATTCTCAAAGGGTCAGAGACACAAATGAGTAAGGTCAAATACCACTGAAACTGGTCCAGAAGGAAGAAAAATTAGAGGAAGACATGTGAAGATTGGGGGAAAAAATAGTCATGAATTAAAGGTAGTGCCATGGAGATGCTGCTGGCAGGTATCCAGGTTACTTAGGAGCTAGGAGTAACACGTGGAACTAGCAATCAATCAGACGGGGGAGGTAAGAGAGAAAGGAAGGATAATGCTTCACTGGTTCTTGATTTTCTAGCCTGAGAGATGGTGTGATTCCACAAGAAGGAAACTACAGGAGAGACTGTACCTTGAAAAGGGGAGAGAATATATTTAGTGTTGGCAATAGCATAGATTGCTTTTCAGAATGTGATTATGGTATTGCAATTTTCTCTATGAAGCTAAGAACATGCATAAGGGAGTGTAATTTAACTCATTGACATGCCAGACCAATGGGGGTGAACTTGTTGATTTCAAATTTGCAGTTCAAACACAAACAAAATTGTTTTCAGTAAAGCTTGAATGTACACCTAAAATTGAGGAGCATGGCCCCATCTCCCATTCCTCCACAGCTCATGAGACAAAGGTAGTCATTCATAATGACTACCAGTCATCATGTAAAATATGTTTACCCAATGCCAGATGTTGAGACAAATTCTTTAAAATTGGCATAATCTGGATCTTTTCCAAACTGTGTATAAGAGCAATCTAGTTATTGCCTGAATTTTTCCTTTTTACAAATATATTTAGCATGCTGTAGATATAAAGTTATATCAATGCTTTCACTATAAAAAGTATGGAACCTTAAAAAAGAAGATTTTGAATAAATACTGTGCCAGTATTATGTGTCTTTGTAAATATTAACTATCCCAAGTAATTAACATATTTTCATGGTGTCAGCCCTGTGAGGTAGATATATTATCTCTGTTTCACAAATAAGAAAAAAAATGAAAGCGAGAAATTAAGAAACTTGCCCCAATTTGTCAAAGTAGGAAATGGCAGATCTTTTCTAATCCACACTTCACATGTTCTCAGACCATAGCTGCACCTATGGTCTATTGAGCTGCTTCCTTTTCAGTGTTTCTATCCCTTTTATGCTCTTCTTTCACTCTGCACTCTAGAATCTGCAGCTGTGCTAACCTTGCAACTCCTCCTACCTGGTCTTATCACTCCTTCCATCATTCTCAACCACCAAAACTCAACCCTTGAGCACAACCTTGTACCTATGCTAGGGTCACTGATGGTTGGCTGGAGAGACAGATTCAGCTATGCTGACTGCTTTCACCTCAGATTTGTAACCATAAATCTCAAGTGGATCTTTTACTTTGCCTGGCAACCTTGCCACATTTGTTTTACTCTCTCATTATCCAAGAAAACCATAGTGAGGTCTTCTCATTTCTCAACCTTCGCACTCTGCTCCCCTTTTTATTCTCAGATGATGACCTTGCTTTTTATCCAGCTGAAAAAACAGACATGATATGATGATAAATACATACATTCTCATTACGGAATTTACCTATCTGCATCATAACTTACAAACTCAGCCTTCTCTTATTTATATATTTATTTATAAGATTTGTTCAACCTTCTGCTAAGGCCAACCCTGGTGCTTATGCAATAGAGCTCATCTTTTTTCCTGCTCTAGAACTCTGTTTCTGTAGTTGTTGGCCCTCTGTCCTCATGATCTTTTCCCCGCCTCTCTCTTGTCTGCCATCAGCAGACAAACATGCCCCATCTCCCATCTTAAGAAAGCAAAACTCGCCCTTGACCCACATTCTCTTCCAATTCTTGCCATGTTTTTCCCTTTTTAAAAGGCAAAACATCTGGAAAGAATTGTCCATCCGTACTTGTTCTCCCCACTTTCTTACTTCTAATTTTCTTTTTAAACTGTACCAATCAGGCTTCAGTTCCTATTCCTTCAAAAAATAAATTTTAAAACTGTACTTGTCATCAACAAGGGTAACTGCATTATGAACTTTTGTATATCTAACCCTGAATTGTACCCCACATCTTTAAAATTAAAAAATTTTAAAAACGGTACTTGTCAATGCCATCAAATGATGACATGTTGAAAAATCCAAAGATCAATTTGCAGTACTATTCTTAAACCCTTAGGAGCTCTGACAAAGTTATTTACTCCTTCTTTCCTCAACACTCTGTTCTCTTAGCTTCTGGGATAGTTTGTTCTGGGTTTTCTTCTCCGTCACTGACCACCTCTTTTTAGTGTTTTTTTTGCTGGTTCCTCCATCCCTGCACCATCCTAATGATACAGCATAGTTCTCTGCTGTCTCCTCTTCTCCACCTGAGTTACTTATGGATGATCTCATACAATTGGATAACTTCCAAATCTCTATCTCTTGAGTTACCTGAGATATCAACTACCTACCAAACACCTAAAATGTCTGTTAATTGTCTCATATTTAACATGCCTAAGTCAGAACTCTTGCTTTTCTTCTTCCTCGTCAAAATACTCTGATCCTTTTCAGTCTTTTTCAAAACCTAGCAATCATTCTTGATTTCTTTTTTTCCCCTCATTTTCTACCTCTAAGCCATTAGTAAATTTTGTCAGCTTTACCTTGGTCTCCCTTCCATCAGATGGTTCTGGTGTAAGCCACGATTGTCTCTTTTTGGACTATAATCACCTATAGATTGATCTCATTGCTTCTTTTCTTCCTCCTCTCCTCTCCCCAGATCTGTCCTCTACCCAGCAGCCAATGCTCCTATTAACACGTGTCATGATTCTGTACCCTAAAACCACTTAAATTACTTTCTGTTTTACCGAAAATGAAATTCAGACTTCTTAATGGCCTGTCAGGCATTACCTGATCTAGCTACTGCCTACCTTTCTGAACTTATTTTCTATCACTTCCCCATTGATCAATCGTGCGATGTCTACGTAGGCTTTTTGGCTTTCTTTTAGCCCATCAAACTTATTGCCGCCCTAAATAAGGCCTTTGCACTTCTCATTCCCTGTACTCAGAATGTTCTCAGCCTAGAACTGATAGAACTTCCGCCATTAAAAAGTATAGAATATCTAAGCCGGGCTCGGTGGCTCAGCCTGTAATCCCGCGCCTTTGGGAGGTTGAGGTGAGTGGATTGCCTGAGCCCGTGGGTTCGAGACCCGCCTGGGGAGGCGAGATCTCATCTCTACAATAAATAAAAAAAAATTAGCCGGGTGTGGTAGCGCACGCCTGTGGTTCCAGCTACTTGGAAGGCTGAGGTGGAAGGATCGCCGGAGCCCAGCAGGTATAGAATATCTGAAAACATAGACCTCTAGTTAGATAAGTCCTAGAGACTGTCAAAACCCATTCCTGAAAAAGAGAGGCTCAGAAAGCTAAGGAAGGCTCAAATCTGCACAGGAAGTGACCAAGCTGAGACCTCCATTCCTCTGTGACCCCCCAATTACCTTTCCTTTAAATTTTGTCAGAAAAATTACTCTCTGTATGGAATTCTTATTGTTTTTCATTCACATTAACTTTGTTTAGTTTTACACAGCAGCATGGTTTGTCTATTAGAATTATGTGTTTCTGAATTCTTCTTACACACTTTCCTGGGGCAGTAGGCTTATGTGAGTGACATGGGTCAGAGAAAAGATGATAAGAACTCAGGGGTGATAATATTTTACTTTCATACAAGTATTATCTTTTCTCTGTAGGCAACAAAGTGCCTCACCCAGGTGTTAATTCAGTTCTCCTGCTATCTGTCCCCCTGAAGAACCTTACAGAGACCATTTTGCAGATGAAAAAACTGAGTTTGCATACTCTGGGTATACTACTTGCATCAGCTGGAGTCACTTTTCTAAAATAAAGAACTGGCTGCTTCATTCCTCTGCTTAAAATCCTTCATTGACCTCCTTTGCCCTCAAGATAAATTCCAGACTCTTTAACCAGGCTCAGCAGCCCTCCTCCCTAAGCCTTGCTCTCATCGTTAACCTCCTCCCTTTCCTCGTCCTTTGGCATACCCACTGCTATGGCCCAGTAGTTCTTAATGCATCAAGCACATGTGTCAGGTGCAGTGTCTTTAGCCTTTCCAGGCATTTCCCCATTCTTCTTCTGCTCTGAGTGCCCTTACATACCTGTTCTTTGTAACAAGGAGCAGGTGCTACCTTGTCGCCTCATCCTGAAAGGGCTTTCTTGGAAAGTGGCATTGGCTTCCACAGTATTTTGAATATCTCGTGCATGTCCCCATTAAAACATTTATCAGTATATAAAGGGTTTTGTTTGGTTTTGCACATTTCACTACCCTACTACATTGTGAGCTCTTGGCGGGCAAGAATTGGGTCTTCTTCCTATTGGTCGCCACAGAACCTGGTTCAGGACCTGATACATGGTAGTAACTGTATGAAAAGGTGTCAGATGAATGTGTGAACAAATGACTGTGACCAGCAGGCTGGCAGGGGGTGAGAACAGCCGCCTCACAGAATGTTTTAATGGATTCTCATCTGCCACCGCCTTGACCACACCCCTTCCAATCCTGCTGATATTTCACAGACTTTACAATAATCTCTCCCCAGGGTTAAAAAGACCAATTACTCTTGCCAGGTTCCTTCTGGCAAGCACTGCCCCTGGCTCTCTAAGGGGCCTCTTGAGCCAGCTATGAGGTCCCAAACACAGACACATGTGATAGGATTTACATTCATTTGTTTAATGCAGTCTTAGTGGTACACAAGATGATTTCTAGGTGGTTTGTGGGTATTTTTAAATAGATATGTGATTTAGAAAAACACTCTTTCATTTATGATAGCAAATTATAGTTTATATTTAGAAACAATTTACTTAGGTTTAAAAAGTGAATTGGTTTAAAGAGAAATACTAAGTTCATAAAACACAGGTACATGGCAAAAACCATGAAGCGATGCCTACACGACCAATGATTGGAAAATAACTGATTTCATTCCTTTAATCACTCATTCATGAATTCATTCATTAAATGTTTATGGCATACTGCATGCCAGAACCTATTCCAAGTATGTATGTGCACATATGAGTGTGGTCTGGACTTACTATTTTGCTAATTCTAATTAACAGAATATGGCAGAGGACACACACACACACACACACACACACACACACACACACACAACACAACACAATCGCCCAAATGTTAGAATTGCTAAACCACACTGAATGGGAAATGGACCTGTAAGATAACTTGCCATGAACGGGGTTGAAAGGTAGACGGTGAGTAACGGGACGAGAACTAACTGACATTGACATCGGAACAGAATTCAGATCCCAGCTTTGCTATTTCCTGCAAGACTTTGGGCAAGTTCACAACAGTCATTATTCCTGAATGATTACTTATATCTAGTATAAATATGGAGAAGGAAGAAGTTGGGAGATTATTTATGTCTGATCTGGGCATGAGAGTGGAAAATGGCAACATACTTGCCACATTGCACTTATTGTTTGTGAGCTGGATTGCCTTGAATAGACCTTCACAGTCCTGTCCAACATTCTATGGTTCTGGAAAAATCAACATCTCCATATTTTTCTAAGAAGTAAGTAGTGAATGGATATGGCAAAGATGGCAGTCATAGTGCTGGTGATAACAGTGTGTACTAGCTTCAATTTACCTCCATGAAACTTCCAGGAGGGAACCTCTGAGATGACTTCCAGTGATTCCCACCTGGTGCTGCTGTTATTCCTTCCTCATGTGATTCCCTTCCCTTCAGTGTAGGTTGGACTTACTGTTTCCCTTCTAAAAAATAAAATAGAGCATAAGTTATGGGATGTCACTTCTGAGTTAGGTTATAAAAAGACTGTGATTTCTTGCTGTCTCTGTCTCTCTCTTGCTCTCTGTCTCTCTCTCTCTCCCTGCTGCTGGGAGAAGTCAGCTGCCATGTTGAAAACTGCTCAAGGAAGAGCTCCAGATGGCAAGGAACTAATGTCCCTGGACAACAGTCAATGAAGACCAGAGACTGCCAAGAGCCCCATGAACAAGCTTGGAAATGGATCTTCCCTAAGACTAGCCTTGAAATGCCTTCTGTTGCAGCTGATACCTTGATTTACCCTGTTTAGAGATCCTTAATCAGAGACATCCAACTGAGCTGCACTTGGATTCCTGACCCACAGAGTCTGTGAGATAATAAATGCTTTAGGTTTTTAGGTTTTGTAGTATATATGGCAAAATCAAATGAATACAGAACTCCAAGTTTTGCAATCACTAAGGTGAGGAGTCTTGGTCAGTAATATGTTGGCCTGAGTTTCATACTCTGTATATTAAGAATTACAAGCTCAGATCTTTATACGGCTATGAAAACATCCTCTGCACGTACAGGCACTTGGGCATCAGAGTCACACCTTATCCTGAACTTGAAGCCAGTATTTCAACTTCCAACTGAATAACGCCCAAAGGATGTTTCTGGTACGGTCTCACATAACATCTCTGAAATTCTCCCTAGTCTTGCTCCTCTACCCTTCTCTATTGTTAGGCTCAAGCCACAAACTTTGGAGTCATCAGTGATCCCTCTACTTCCTCTCTCACTATGTCTTAGTTCTAGAATCTTCCCCTACTACCACTGTTCAATGTGTGTATTAGGATCTCATACCTGATTAAGGCAATAACTTCCTGTCTATCTTGCTTGTTCCCAGACTTCCTCTTGCGTTGCATCCAATACAATCTCTTGTCCTTTCATCACTGAAAGGGTTATGTTTAATATGGAAAAGAGTATGTAAAATTAAAATTATCTTAAATCCCATTATTATAAAATCTGATTTAATTTTTGTACATACTTTCAGTTTCTCACTGCATGCAAAAATATCTCTCTGAGTAGACACAAAAATGTATTTCACTTGATGGTAATAATTTCTATACAATTTTTGTGTTTTGCTTTCAGTGCTTTAACAGAAAGAATTTGATTAATTTGCAAAATTATTGTCTTTGAAATTATTGCTTCCAACGGCTGCATACTCTCCCATGGAGGAGATCTACTCTGAGATACATAACTATTTCTCTGTTGAGTTGTTTCTAATATTTGTTGTTATAAATAACATTGGATTAATCTTTCTGGGAAAAATTATTTGCTTCTCATCAATTAATTTACTATAATAATTTTCAGGAAAAGAATTCCTGGGATAACCATTCTGAAGTCTTTTTGGTACTGGATAGACATTCCTGATTGTTTTCTGAAAAGGTTGAACTTGGGTCTTTTAGTGCTAAGAGTGCAAAACATCATCTTTTAATTTTCAAAATTTTTAATATAGTAACATTTATTTTTAAAAATTTCCACAAAAATGATACATCTGACAGCATCAAAAAGTTCACACAAGTAATGCAGATAAATTAAAATGTCTAGGAAGAAGGGAGGTGCAGAAGTAATTTAAAATTTATTTATATTAGGGCTGGACATATTTTCCCCTATTCCAATAAGCAAGCAAACACACAACCTCTCTCTATTTATGGACCTCTAGGAATACAGAAGCCTATTAATTTACATAACAACTTTGTAAACTTATGCCCTGCTCTCAGCACTGTGTTTCTTCCCAGTGGGTGAGAAGTTGGCTGGGCATAGAGCCCACAGGCAGCGCCTTCAGCATGATACTCTGGATACCTGGGAAAACAGAATACCAGAACCATATGGCCCTGGTCCAGATTATCACTGTCTTAAATAATAATTAATTTAACTTTTATTCTAAAGCTTCCTCCTTATCCTGTTCCTCCCCTTCCTCTTGTTACCCCTCTCCTGTCTTCCTCCTCCCTCTTCTGCTTCTTCCTCTCCCATTTGTACCACGCTTTGCACATGGAAGCAGCTCTAATGTAGAAGACAATAGTAGTAACAACTATGGAATCAGACCACCTGGGCTCGCTGCTCAGCTCTTACACCTTCAAGTGGCATGTACGTAAATACGATTATCCCACTGTTCTTTGGTTTTCTCATCTGCAAAATGGGGGTAATATTACTGCTTCCTTCTGGAGTTGTTACAATGATTAAATAAGTCAGTAAATGTATGGCAATCAGAACAGTGAGTGCCCAATATCTACCATGCCCTATGACCAAATCTTTTCATATTATTTCCTTAGAAGAGATTCTCAGAAGTAGAATTACTGAGACACAAGATAGCAGCACCTTTAAAGGTGCTCTTTTCATGCATAACCTTCCAAATATGTTGCGCTGAATTCCACTGAATGGTGGTGACAGTTTCAAGGACTCTGCCTCACTCAGGGCTAAAGAGGAAGGCATGGAGGATAAATGATTCATTGCAACCTGACGCTGCCTCAGTGCTGAGCAACCAGGCTTGCATTAGAGGAAAATGCAGCCAGACTCACCAGCATTATACAATTGACTGTAACGTGGTGTCAAGCAACAAGCTGATACTGGAGAGAAGTCAAGGAGAAATACGATTGCCTCAGGATAGGCACTGCTCTTGTCAGGAAAATTCCTAGGAACATGAAGAGATACGTGCTTAAACGGTTCTGTGAGTCATATCCAGGAATTTGTAGAACAAAAGGGCAATCACGCCATGGCCACGCAGGGCTTCTGACAGAGGGCTTTTATGGAAGGACCAAGGAGGGACAGAGAACACAGAGCAGACCAAGTCATTACCTCCCTGGTGATTCCTGACCCACATTTACAGGAGCCGGTTCCCCTTTCTTCTTCTATGAGGGACATTAATAGTTCAGTTCTTTTTAGTAGATAGAGAGGTTCTGGGTATCTGAGGGGCTTAAGAATGACTGACACACAGGACTGCAAGAAACTCGATGCATGCTGACAAGACCTGACTTCCCCAAAATAACTTACTCACCAGTTCCTTGTTGCGGTAATTTAGCAGCAGTTGGGGCGTTTTCATGGTCGCCTTGAAAGTCACGGCACTGGTTGACGCTACTGCTACTGACAA
Source organism: Carlito syrichta (assembly GCF_000164805.1). Lineage (NCBI taxonomy): Eukaryota > Metazoa > Chordata > Mammalia > Primates > Tarsiidae > Carlito > Carlito syrichta. The sequence goes on from NW_007255703.1 coordinate 528,006, forward strand.
TGAAGAAAAGAAAGTGAGAATGTGATAATGATGATAATGATCATAATGAAAAAGAAAGAGAACCTAATATGGACTGAGTACCAGTGCTGGGTGCTTTCATAATGCTTTATTTCAACTTTTTTCTCATGACCTCCCTGAGAGGTGGATATAATTATCCCCATTGTACCTCACAGGGCTTAAGTATTATGTCCATGGTCACACAGCTGGTATGTGCCCACTAGAGATTTAAATCCCTGTACACACTTCTAATCCTGGGCTCTTTCCTTTAAATTATATGCAGTAGATTAAAAAAAAATCCATCAAAACAAACAAACAAAAACAACCAACCCACATCCCCCCAAAACATATATCTTGGAAAAAGACCATTGTATGACCATTCAGAAGGACAAAGAAGTTTTTGTTATTACAAAACTAACTTTGCTGAATGTCTTGTACTCTGTGTTTTCTGTCTTACAACCAATTAAAGCCATACGAGGAGGGACCCAAACAAAGCAACAAACCCCAGAATTATTTTTTGGAGGGCCGGTCCCTTGTAGTACAGGCTTCCCCCACTAGGTAAGTGTTCTAGGAATCCATCAGCATCGATGTACCAGCTGATGTGAGAGGCTGCAGAATTCAGTTTCGGTGAACTTGCTTTTGGAGATTCTTTCAATGTGTTTGCCCATTTCATGGTGGGTGATTTACAAGCGTACCTGCCCATACCACCCTGAGTGTTCAGCAGTTTGTTATTTATCCTCCATACCAAAAACAGCATGATCCCTGTGCCCCACCCTCCCTGTTCACCCAAACTTGCCCCTGACTTTCTTTTGTTCCCCCAGATGAAAAAAAGTCCTCAAAGGGAAACGATTTGCTGATGTGGAAGAGGCGAAACAAAAATAACAAAAGCACTAAACGGCATCAAAATTGATGAGTTCAAAACTGTTTTGAGCAGTAGAAAAAGCATCTTGTTAGGTGCATTGCATCAAACTAAGAGTACATGGAAGGTAACTGATATTTAAACATGTAAGAATAAATATACAATTTTTAATAATCAAATTCTGGGGTTTTAGTCCCCTCCTTGTATTATCCCTGCCCGGGCTTTAGAATATAAAGCAGTTTCAGACTTGCAAGATTCGTGAGATTTGGCAACTAAGGCAATCTGATCACAATGGGTTAGACTATTTGAAGGGTGAGTCGGCTTTACCCAGAAATCCTAGGAACCTGGTACCCCTCATGGGGCAGTCACCAGATTTCTCAGCAGACCAGTTGTTCCCAACTGACTTGCTCATCTGAGCAGTCAGAGAGCCCTCCCCATCTTGCCAATGGGAGGAAATCCAAGGCTGCCCTGCTTGTCAGTGCCCAGCAAGTTTGCTGACCTGATTAACCTATGATAATTATCTTGTGAGGCTGCACGGTGGGCAGAGGGGACTAGACAGACAGCCCTGTTGGCCAGGCCTTCACAGTTCATTTCCACAGGGCATTCCCCTTTGAGTCTCTGGACATGAGCTAGATTCATCCCCATATATTTCTTTCCCTTTTCTGCTTGTTCTCTCCCCTGCCCTCTATCATGCATACACCAGGGCAGGGTCAGCAATTTTCTTGTATAAAGAGATGCAGAGTGAGGAAGGAAGTGAAAGGTGAGTCACTCATTTCCAGGACAAACTAAGTTGTGGAATGCATATTTAATATACATGATTTTCAAAACAGAAATCGTCTCTCCTAAGAATTAGGGAGTTTTTCAGGCAAATGACACAGGAGAATTTCCCAAAAAGTTCTTCACTGGAAAGAGCAGAATGTTGAATTAGCACGATCTCCATGCACAGTGGTTGGGACATGGTTTTTATGGTTGTCATACTAGTTTTTATCTTATTCTCAAACTTTTCTAGTTTTTTCTGGTTTTGTCTAGTCTTACTGCTTTCCACTGATTTTTAAAAAAATTTTCTGGAATCTCAGTTTTCTCATCTTATCTGTGGGAGTAATAATGTTAGCCATAGGGTCGTTGTAAGGACTAAATGAAAAAAATGTAGATATGAGGCCTAACACAGATGAAGACCCAATAACTGGAAGCTATGATGATAACACGTATTGTTATCTGGGATATCACAGCTAAAGGAGGGTCTAGGAAACAGAGTCATATAGGCAAGGTATCATGATGGCAGGTTGAGTCAGGAGCCCAGTATACAAGGGATGAAGGAATTTCCGAGGGGTTCCTCTTAAGAAGGTTAGTGATGTCTCTTCTGCTATAAAGGCGTTTGACTGAGTGTTATATTCAGGAGATGATATATGAGGGAGTAATTTGCTTTGGCCCCAACAGACTGAGAACAAGAACTTCTTTTAATAAAGCACGGATGCCCCTTGAGAATTGTGACTTCATTCTTTTCTTGAAGTAAAGCTCAAAGAGCAGCTGTCAAATTGTATCCACCTACTTCAAAACCCTGATCTGTCTTAGAAAGTTTCAGGCAGAGAAGGCCACCTCATGTTCTAGGCCCATGTTATTGAGGTCTGATTTCAGTTCTTTCACATTTTCCCTTTTGCTCATGCAAGAAGACTGGGTGTCAAATGATGCAAATCATCTGGTACTTAACTCTTTTTTTGTAGGACAATCTATTTTGTTTAAATTTTGTTCGTATTCGACAAAATAATTGTACATATTTATGGGGCACAATGTGTTTTAATATATATATATACATTATGTGAAAATCAAATTGGTATATTTAGCATATCAATCACTTCATATATTTATCATTTATTTGTGGGGAGAACATTCAAAATACTCTCTTCTAGCTATTTTGAACTATACAATATTGTTAACCATAGTCACCCTACTATGCAATAGGATGTCAGCATTTATTCCCTCTGTCTAAATGTAACCTTGTACCCACTGACCAATCTCTTCCTAACATTCCCCTCTCCTTCCCTAGCTGCTGGTAAACACTAAACAGCTCTCTACTTCTGTGAAATCTTCTTTATATTCCACATGTGAGTGACATCATGTAGTATTTGTCTTTCTAGTCCCGGTTTATTTCACTTAACATAATATCTTCCAGGTTCATCCATGTTGCAGCAAATGTCAGGATTTCATTTTTTTTATTGCTGAATATTATTCCATTTTGTATAGCTACAGTCATACATTACTTAACGATGGGCATATGTTCTGAGAAACGAGACTTTAGACAATTTCATAGTTATGCAAACATCTAGTGGACTTACATAAACTTAGATGCTACAGCTTGCTACACACCCTGGCTATATGGGATGGCCTATTGCTCCTAGGCTGTAAATTTGCACAGCATATTACTGTACTGAATGCTGTAGGCAGCAGCTGTGTTACTTACATTTTTAGGAAGGAAAAATAAAATGACACTAAATACAATACAGAAAAAGAAGACAAGTCAATCAGTCATTTTGGGTCTTTTTTAAAAAAAAATCTGAATTCACTTAGATTTTAGTAGTCATAATCATAATGAACTTTAAAATTTTTGCTTCTTTTGCCTACAATTATATCATAAGTCTTTTGTACTTTCTTTTGGCCTTCATGGTTATCATAGGAGATTGTTCCACAATATTCTTAAGAACGTTGGACAGTTAGGTTGTTTCATTCTTTTTTTTCAGTCAGGTTAATGCTGCAAAGAACATTATCCTGCATTTTATTCTTATTAATGATTTATTTGGGATAAATTCCTTGCTCAGAATGATAACTACTTCTTGATATGTGTTATCAAATTGCTGTCTAGAAGACCAGTACTAATTTTTATTGTCCCAGAATGCTACACTTAGAAAATGGTCAAACCTCGGTGCTATTTTTCTTAATCTGCTAATTGTTTTTCTGATAACTTGTAAATAAAATCATGTTCCCAAGGTTTATTAACTTCTTGCAATTCCCTTGAAATGGCCTGCTTTTATAAAAACCACACCCACCTGGGTATCAAGTGTGACTGTGACAGGTCAGCCCTGGAGATAAAGAGTAGCGTGAAAGAAATCTATTTGGGGGAACTCTTGAGATTAAGACTTTTGAAAGGAAGAGAAGAAAAGAGGATTGATTGGGCAGAAAGAGAAGTCAAGCTGCGATTTAGTCTCGTCCATCCTGCAGGGAATTGTGAAGATGAGATGATGGTCATTGAGAGCTGTCCCATGTTGAGTTGAGGAGCTTGGGGGGGGTGACAATCAGTCACTGGATGCAGATGACTCTGGAAGGGTGTGTGACCTTGGGTCAGGTGGTCCCTTCAGTTAAGACCCTGGAAGGGGGTGACAACTGAGGGCTATCTGCCCACAGAAATCTCTCCTGGCAGTGACAAAACCTTCATTCCTGAAGGGCAGCAGATCAGTGTCCAGTCTAGGGGCCCATAAGGGCACAAACATACCACTCACTGTTTTTTTTCTTTTTTGGCCCCAGCACAACAGTATTATTCATTATTCCACCCTGACCTGGAAGTCTGAGCATCCAACCCTGATCTCCTGCTCTCAGTCTACATCTCAAGGCACCATGGTACTGGAGATGAAGGGACGAAAGAGTGAGCAGGTATTGGGGTGTACAGTTTTATTTAAAAATTTTTTAATTTTAAAATGTGGGGTACAATTCAGGATTAGGTATACAAATGTTCATTATGCAGGTATGTACCCTCGTTGATGAGATGTGTTCTCCCCCTCCCCTGACAGTTTCCCACAACTGCCAATCCCATCCCACCCCTCCCCTGGTAGTTTCTCACTACTGCCAAGTCCTTTCTTACACTATTATGATAATTGTTCAAGGTCTACTTATGAGTGAGAACACATGGTACTCAGTTCTTTGTTTCTGTGATAGATCACTCAGTATTAGACTCAGTCCACACAAGTTGCTGCAAAGTTCATAGTTTTGTCCTTCTTTATGGCTGTGTAATATTCCATCATGTATATGTACCACTTTTTAAAAAAAATCCAGAACTCTTTTGATGGGCAGCACAGATGGTTCCATGTTTTTTGCTATTGTATAATGCTGCATTATACATTATTGAATAATGCTGCAATAAATATGTGGGTGCAGGTATCTTTTTCATAGAGTGATTTGAGTTCCTCCGGGTATATTCCTAGAAGGAGGATTGCAGGGTCATATGGAAGGTCGATTTTTAGATCTTTTAGGATTGGAGTGCATAGTTTTATAAGGGAGACCAACAAGGGACACACAGTTCTATGCAGGGGAGTCCCAAGACCAAGATGGGGAACTTAGGGAAGTCTGCACAGAGATAAAGCTTAGGCTAACATTTAAAGGATAAATAGGAGTTTATCAGGTCAAGAAAAAGGCAGTATCGCCATCTCCCCCTCATTCCTCCACCCCTCCACATTCTTATAATACTTGAGTTTGCTTATATTGTTATGCCTTGGATGCTTTTCTTTATCTTCATCCACTGGCTCAAGTCTTACTTATTCTTCAAAGTTCATCTTAAATGCACCTCTTCCTTACAACTTTCCTTGCCCCAATCTAGAGGTATAGGTGACCCCAAAGTAGAATTTCTCTCCCTCTGTGCTCCCTCCCACAGCCTTTACATATACATCTGCCACAGCCTTCATCATATTTTTTGTCTCCTTTACTGAACCGTGAACTTGGTCTCTGGGGAACTCCTCTCTCTGGGCCTGACTCAGAGGGGGGTGCTGGGTGACTGCTGGACCGTGATAAACTAATTGAAAGATCACCTCTTGAAATTCAGTCTCCAAACGCCAATGCTGGAATTCAGTACCTTCTCAATTAAAAAAACACACACTAAGTACATCTTAATATCCAAGTTCAATTTGCACTGGGTTTCCCTTCAGGAAATCACTTATTGTTTTCAGTGCTGTTTGAGGGGAAGTCCACCTCCTATTACATGTGGTTTTCTCTCCTGCCTGAGAAACCTGAGCCTTCCTAAAGATCATCAGTCGACTTCACCAGTCCCACCCACCAGTGGGCAGGCCAAAGCATGTCTCCTTAACACAGAGCCTTTTTTCTCCTTGTGAGAAAACCAAACCTATTCTGCTATCTGAGATGAATAACCCCAGCTAAAATAGAACTCACTAAGTCTTCTAGCAAGGAGGCGGCTGGCAGACATGGGGGCTGGGGATGGAAGGAGGTGGAGCACATTTTGAAGCATAAAATTTCCCAGGGTCAGGGCATTTCATTAGGAGACTTCTAGATGTGTTTTTCTCTTTAAAGACTCAAATGAAAGTCCAGAGAATTTACCAACTACAGTGAAACATTCTGGTGCTTTAAACCCTTTCTTTACCACGAGGAGCCCTGTTGCCCATTAATTGTAAACAAGTTTGCACGTTGATCTAACAAATGCCTATTTATTTTTTTAAGTTCACCTTGTTTCATTTTTAATTAAAATTGTTGCATTGATTTGTTTTTAAAATAATAGTGAAGACTTTGACTTTGTAGGTTGAGAAATAAATTATCATTTGAAGGATTAGAGTGGCTCTTCTTTTGATTTTAATAAAGATTAGAAGAAGAAAAAGAAACACAAAGGAATGAAAGCAGCTCCCCCAATATAATGAGTTAGACGGCTTCCCCCCTTGATCAAACAAAAGAACAAATGTATTAAACAAAGAGTATAGATTTGACAAACCATCTCTGCTCTCGCAAAGGATTTTCAAGGGGATTTGGAAAGTTGTAGCCTGCCCGTGTTCTGTTATTTCTGAGTATATTAAAGCCAGTACTCTGTTAGCTTAGGTATTGTTTTTGTGTGTGCTTTGCTTCCTGGCAATAGAGTCTTTCTTTAAGAAAAGCAATTGGGAGATACCCCGGTCCTAGTTAATCTGTTCCCCTTTTCACACACAGACCATTGTCTGGATGTGCTTCCCAAGAGGCACAGGCATTATGTCCAGGGCCCCCTCTCCCAATTCGGCAGCCTGTACAAAGGAACAGTACATCTTGGGAAGAGCCTGCTGGATTTCCATTTGACACTGGAACTGTTTGGCTTTGTGTAAACATCAATGCAAAATGTGCCAGTTCCCAAGGAAAAACAAAAAAAAAACAAAGCAAGAAACAAATTTGACTGTGGTTGGGTCCTCCATTCCAGAGAGGAAGAGTTTGGGAGGCTCCTGCTGTCTTCATAGGTGACTGCAGGGCTCTGAATAACATCTGTTCTCCCATGGATGTGCTGAGGGTCTGGATGCATCCCTAGAACAGGAACTTCTGGAACTGTCCCTCTGTCCCACTGTGGCTTTCCACCCAGATGCAAAGATGGGACCAGCTATCTATACTTCTGTCAGTCAATTCTGACAATATGCCTCAGGGCTTTCAACTGGACTTGTATGATGGCTGCCCTTGCCATGTTGATATTGCATCACTCCCTGCTTACTAGTTCTTTTTTCAGGTTATAGATCTGGCTCCAGACAAATACTCACACACCAATACCTCTGATAACCCTCACCTTCCTTCCTTCACCTGCCTTCTTCCTACATCTGAGTTTCCTAATCTATACTGGCTATCTTCTTAAATCCAGCCTCTGCCTGCTCTTCAAGTTGCTGCAGCATGGTTTCTGCTCTTCACCCCATCCCAGATTCCAACCAGGCTGAGGTCACTAACTACTGCCATGTTTTTAAGGCCCTATTTGTTTATTTACTTTCTCTCCTTTCAAACCGTGGACACTTTCAGGACTGGAGGCACACTTTATCTCTCTGTTCATAGCATCGTGATGCTCAGGGTCTGTTAACTACATTAACATATTCCAGAACTATCCCATTATCACAACTTCTCTTCTTGAGTTATGGAAAGAAAATAACATTTCCTGAGCATTTCATCTTGTACCAGGCATGATACGAGGAACAGTCACATACATTTTCTCAGTCATCTTTCTTACAACACAGCATTTTACAGAGGAGGCAATTGAGACTCTGAGACACTAATTAACTTGCTCTAGGTTGCACAGTCAGTAAATAGAAGACAGCAGACCAAGGGCTCTGTTTCAAAGGCATTTCTGTTCTTTAGGCAGGTTTGGATTTTGGTCCAAATGTTTTGAGTATTGAGAGCACTTCATACCAATAAAAAAACTCACTTAGGTAAGTGTGGGATTCCCAAAAGTTTGGAAAGTGGGGAGCAGTCTCCAGGCTGTCATCATGCCTAGTGTGACTGACTCTCTTCTTGGGCAGCTCATGGATTTCTTAAATGGAGAAAGGATAATGGCAACAACAAATACTATTTAATGAGATTTCTGCTCTGCCATAGTAATAACTTGTGTTAAATTTATGAATTTTGTGAACTTATTTAATCCTCACAATAATCCTATGAGGGAGATACTTCTATTTATCTAATTTTATTGATGAGAGCACCAAGACACAGGGAGGTTAGATAACCTGCCCAAGTTCACATACAAGGCAAGTAGTGGAGCTAGGATTCAAGCCAGGCAGGTATAATTCCATAATCCAGGACTGTAGCCACCATTTTGTCCTAGGAGATAATTCTCTTCTTCTCAGGAATTGTAGAAAGCCTTAAGTCTTAGGGTTTCTACATTTGCCTGAGAGTGTGAATATCTTGAATTCATATTATGGATTCTCTAAGTTAAGCATACAGAGTTTTTTCATCACTTTTCTATATGGTGACATTTTGATACCCTACCATCTTCTTTGCTTTTGGGGAACTATTTTTTACTTCATATATCTTCCTCTAAAAATGAACCCCTAAATAAAGCAGGGTATTCCAGGAGTCATCTGTCTTCTTGATGTGGCATAAATTCGCTAAAGTACCAGATTTTGTGGTCACGTCACGTATACTGATTTATACTATTCTTCCTGAGTTTTTTTTTCAGTGAGCTTCTGGGACAGTCTCCTATGCTTATTTGATGGGTGTTTTGTGCATAAATTCAGGCAGTACCTTAAATTTATCTTTGGTAAATTTCATCTTGCTGGATTCATCTAATCCATAATTTTTGCATGTGATTTCTTCTGTCAACTACCAATTTTGTACCCATAGATACTAGAAAGTGCCTAAGATATAGAATCAAGAAACCCTGAATCCAGAGTCTGGTTAGTCACTTTACGAGATATTTGATCTTGGGCAATTCCCATTAACTACTCTTGCCTCTATTTTCCCATTGGTAAACTATAACTAATGTTATTGACTCCAGAGGACTGCAAGAACTCACCGATATAAAGACTTAAAAAACATATTCTTGTTATTATTATGATCATAAATATTTCATTTAATGCTGCTCATTCAAGAACCTATCCAAAAGTCATCAAAACAAGTAATGAAAACATGTCCCGCTATATATTTTTTAGCTTTTACTTTTGTTCATATGCATCACATTTATGTTAACACATGTAATTATTTCCCGCAAGATTCCCAGCAATTTGCATTAATTTCTTATATATACTTAGTAATTATTTACACTATCTTTTGTGAAACTAGTCTTGAAAGATGAAATACCTATTCCTAGAAATGCTTCTAGTGAACTCTAGTATTTTTATAACAACTTCAGTAATACAGTTACCTATACAAAATATTAATAGAGGATTACCACTTTTTGGAGATTTAACCTAGTCTGGGCACATCATGCAAACAGTCTGATGATTTTCTGCCCTAGTCAGAGGTAAGATCATCTTTACTTTTCGGGCTAACTCAGGGAGCTCAGGCTACCAGGCTTCAGTTGGAAATCTGAGAGAATAAGAGAAAAGAAAAAAGATAACTTAGGTTTGATCGAGATCTTGTTCAGAATTGCACCATGATAATACTAATCTCTCTAACCACCTGAGCCACTAAATTTGGAAACTTTTGCTGGTCTTGACTTTCAAAGTCACCTCAAATCTCCAGCATTTGACTGTCTTTTCAGATTCTTCCATGGCAGGCTCTGATCACTAATAAGGGTTTGAGCCTTCCAGACTTAAAGGACTCCTGGCCTTGACTATTGCCTCTTCAGACACTGGATGCCTGTCTAACCCTTCAAGTCTTTCACAATCCCTGACCTACAGCTTGAATTGTAGCTCAAATTCCACTATCGCCAACAAGGAGGGAGCTATAAAATGTATTCTTGACTCTATTAGATCTTCAGGATGAGAAATGATTTTTTTTTTCTAGCAATATAAGCCTACATTGGATTAGAACCTAATTAAAATTGGATTTCAAGCTAATGGGACAGTCTTAGGTGTTATGAGGTGAGACAGACCCAGGTTTGAATCTCAGCTCTTTGAATTGTCGGTGTCATGTGGGGCAAACTATTTCCTTCCTCTCAGTTTCCTTATCTGTAAAATGGAGAGACTGATTCCTATCTCAGAGAATTATTATAGGGATTGCATGAAAAATAAAATATAAGGTTTATGACAGTGCCTCATACATAATAAAGCACTCCATAACTATTAGCTCATATTCCTTAATTTGATGTGGCACCTATTTTACAAAATTCTGTCTAAGCTGTCTGGTTCTAAGGCCCATGCTTTCTCCACTATGTCAAGTAGCTTCAATTTACGACGTCAAATCTATTAGTCAGTTCACAAGGTTTTTCTTTAGTTATAAATTGTCTATTAAATTTTGGATTTCAATGACTCTATTTTTTTAATTTCTAGAAGTTCTAATTCATTCTTTTAAAAGTATCTACCATTTTTTCAGTCTCTTATTTTTTGCAGCTCTTTTTTATGCCTTTAGACTATTTAAATATAAATGTTCCTCACAATATCAAAATAAAAAATATTGATATATTAAAAAAAGGAAAAAATATAATTGTTTAGGCTCTATGAGATTGGTTAATTATGTTCTTTAGGGCTTAACTTGATTTTTTTTCCTGCTGATAATCATTTTTTGAATACGTTTTTAGCTTTGAGTTGAGAGTTCAACTTGAATAGGTCTGTATCTGTAGGAATCAGGCTTATTTTTGACTGAAAGTATTTACCCATAAGGGTGGTGTTATTTGTTTTTTCTAGATGCTCTGGGGTATTAAAAGCCTAGAACCTATTTTAGGCAATATTCTAGCTTGGAGATTCCAGGATCATGTGGGTATTTATGATAAATTAGAGTCCCAGATACACATGTTATGCAGATTTGTGGTTATTAATTTCAAAGAGACATTATCCTACCTATAACCTAGTTGAGAGAGACAAACTTTCTCGTCTTTCTTTGGGGACAGGCAGCACATTTTTTTTTCCTTTTATTGTCTGCATTATTTTTCATGGTTTCTGGTTTTACACAAGTGTGTAAGTTCTGACTCCCCTCACATTGCACAAGTACAAGACTTCATCTCCTTTCACAACATGGGCATTAAAAAACAAGCCCCTAGATTACCAACAGTGTCTGTGCCTGCCCTCTGTCACCTCAGGGAAGGTACAGCATAAGCACAAGTGCTTACAAACTTGCTTTTGAGTTTCTTCTTCATTTCTGACCTCTGACTTTTAGGGATTTCCCTTTCTTGTGAGCTCAGTCATGCATCTAAAAAGACGTTTTCTGTATTTTATCTAGCATTCTTAAGTATTTGTGGATGGAATTCTTTCAGGATATCTACTGTGCATATTATTGGAACCACTGGTATTATAGTGGAAGACTTTCTCCCATGGCTAACGATAGCCCATCCTATGCCTGCTTAGCTATGAAAGTCTCTACTACAAGGATGATGCTCATGGGAGCTGTCTAGCCCTAGGATTGTTCTTTAACAGCATATGAGGTCTCTTTCATGCCTTTAAGGTTTACCTATTTCCTGGTCATTAGACTTGAGTCATTCTTAAAATGGGTTTTGTCATTTTGACTGAAATTATAAGATGATAAGAAATATCCTAGATGATTTCCATTTTTTCCAATTTGCATGTTCCTGCTATTGGGAACATTTCCCCTAAGAGACTAAGAGAAGTCTATGATTATATAAGTATATATTACCCATGCACATGAACACACTTACAGATTTAAGTCTGAAGGGAACAGAGATAGCTGCATTTACTAGAATATATAAATTGTGGAAGGGAGAGCTGCATTTATTGCTTTGGGTATTGACATCTAATTTCCCTCTAAGAAATGGTTGGTCATTTTCAATTCTCAAGTTCACTGGGTCTTTTTTTCACCAAAAACAAACAGACAAAAAAATTAGAATCATTTCCAGAGTGGGGACTAAACGCACACCAATGCACATACATACTGCCACCTTCCTCCACTGCTTTTTGTGCAAAAATAGGCTTCAGATCCTCTCAGCAAAAGTCGTCAAGTCTGTGTGATCCAGACAGCCTCTCTTAGGCCTGGAGATGTGTCTGTTTTGTTTCATATCACCTCATTCTGCAGTAAATTGTGACTTCTGGGGCATCAGGGCAGCATAATTACTGAGCTACTCTTTAAAGGGCTTAGGCTTCAAGACTGAAGGAGCAAAATGTTTGCTGATTGGCAAGAAGCCGCAGGATTATTTTATTTTAACTAAAGATATATGAGGCACACGGAAGAACGAACATCAGGTTTGGAATCAGTCAGAAATGAATTTCAGTCCCAGTTCTGTAACTCACTGACAGTGTGATATTTGGCAAGCTACTAGACTTCTCTGAGTTTCAAATATATGAATTAAAATCGATGTGTAAGACATAGGAAGCTAACATTTGTGAAAGGCCTAATTTAGGGGTATCATGGTATAATGCAGGAGATTTTAGAGGCATTCAGATACAGGCTCAAATTTTGGCTCTGCCCTTTCCTTTTGTCTAAAATGGGACAACAATATCTACCATACAACGTTATCGTGAGGATTAAAGAAAAATCTCTGTTAAACAGTTGGTCCATCATATAGATTCCTTTCTCTGCTTAGCTGTCTTTGGTTCAGTACATACATACCAGTGCTAGTCTCTTGCTCCCTGAGGAACTCAGGAATTTGACTTCGTTTTACCCTTGGAGTGCCCTCTGTGCCGGACGAGGCCAATTACTCAGTCTTTCACCTAAGCAAGATGACCCTTTCATTCTCCTTCCCTTGGCTTTCTAGACAGAGGGGTTATTGGAAGCTGGGAATGGCTCCAGGCCAGCAGGCCACTTCCTGCTTGCCACCTGGCCCTCCCACGGAGCTTTCCATCTTCCAACCTCTGAGGCTGTGACAACAAGACCCCAGCAAGAGGCCATTGGCCGAGGCTTGGCCTTAGATTCCTGAGAAACCCCTGGAATTTTCTAGAGACAGACTGAGCTCTGTCAGCAGCCATACATAGCCTGGAGAAGAGTGAACAGGGGTGTATGGCAGGCTGTTATTCTGAGCCTACTCTCTCTCTTTCTCTCTCCCTCTCTCTCTGAGGCTTGTGGTTTTAAAGTTTTAATGGCTGAGATCATAGCCATTCTGTTTTATTACAGTGCCAAAAAGGGCCACCCCAGCCTAGTGCGGGTGATGGCAGTTCCTTCCAGAAGCCCTCAGCTTGGCGTAGAAGAGCCATGGCTGCCGGGCCCCAGAGCTTCCTGCCGGGTTTGTGTTTCCCTTCCTATTAAATCCTCCCTGTGCTCAGAAGGCCGTTCCACTTTCCCATCTCTCCAGCTCTGCCTCTGGCTTCTTTAAAGGCTTCAGTGTTTCCTCAAATTAAGAAACCCAGCTGCTCGAGGCCCTTTGTTCAGTGTCTCCAGGATGACCTTTCAGATAATTCGTCCCCACTTGCAGGGGCTGAGCTTTGCTGGTATTTAGACTCAGAGCTTCCTTGGCTAATCGAAATTTATTATCCTCTTTGTTAGGAGACTATGAGGTTCTTTTTCTCCATGGAGGGCTGTCTTCTGGGTGAGTGATACATGGGCTGGCCTGGCTCTCTAATTCTGGCAAGTCCTGTTTCCAGGTTGTGTCTCTATGGGCCCCAGAGACTCGGTGCGTGTGTGTGTGCATGCACGCTAACTTGGCCACAGAAAATAAAGATTTGCAAGATCTCAGGATCATTCTGGGATAAAGGAATCAGATTAGAGTTGAAGGAACATGGAGTCTTCACTTTAGCATTCTAAAGTCCCTCCTAGGAGTTTACACAGTTGGCTTTACTATAACGGTTTAATTATTCTGACAGATCTGATTAAACCCTGTTCACTGAGTGCTGTCACTGTGGTAAAGATACATAACCAAAAATTATCATTTTCATCATTTTTAAGTGTACAGTTCAGTAGTATTTTGAGTACATTCACATTGTTATGAAACCATTACTACTATTCACCCACAGAAATTTTTTAGCTTCCCAAATACAGCAAATTGTATGTTTAATTTTTTTTTTAAAGCCACTATAGTGTTTTCCACAGTGGCTGCCCTATTTTATATTTCCTTCAGTGGTGAATGAGGGTTCAAATTTTTCTACATCCTCACCAACACTTGTTACATTCTGTGTGTTTTTTTTTTTAATAGTCCTCCCTAATGGATTTGAGGTAGTATGCTCATTGAATTCTGACGATGATGAAAATGAGAACAATTACAAAACTGATAACTTTTTAAATTCATAGGATATATTAAATATTTAACACATTTTCTCACTGAATCATCAAAACAACCCTCTGTGGTTTATTGTCATCTCTATTTTACAGAAGGAGAAACTAAAACTCAGAAACGTTAGGTAACATGCTCAAAATCAAACAGCTAAAAATTAGCAGAACTGGGAGTCAAGTACAGGGTTGTCAGAGTTCCTTTTCCATGACCTTTCAACTACACAACTTGTTTTCTAACCACATAGTTGTGCTTAGACGAAAACTTGGGATTTTCCCCCGGCAAGTACATTGCTAATTCTAAAAGGCTTCAAAATGTAAAGCCAAAGGCTTCCCATAAATGCAGAGCTCTGGAGTCTGGCAAGTTTCCTGGAAGCAACCCACACAGACACACAAGCATACAAGTCACTGAAAACATAGTTACTTGGGAATCATTCCAAGACTTCTTCGAGCCCTTATTAGGCATGATGTTGATATGCTAGCTCTTGAGGCCACAGGGTGAGGCTGTGCCCTTCCTTCAGGGAGCACACCATCTAGTGAGGCAAATACCTTCTCAGTCAATTATAGAACAGGGTACTGTGGGCTGTGGTAGAGGAGGTAATTATGTTACAGTGCACAGAGTATTGTGACCAAGGAATAGGGAGATAGTTTTGGGAAAATAAATGATAAGAATAATAAACTCCATCCTTAGCCATGAGAGGCCAGAAAAGAATTGACATCACAATCATGATGTGAATTGAATATTTGAAGGATGAGCTACAACATGACAGTTGGAGGAATGGTGACAGTGGAAGGGAGAAGGTGTTTTATGTGTGGAAACAGCAAATGCAAAAACTCATTAGAAGGAGGGAATTCGGTTTATGTGAAGTGGTGTAAATATTTCAGTGCATCTGTAGAATAAGAAGCATGGTAAGCAGTGGCAGAAATAGGATTAGAAATACAAATGCAGGCTATCCATTAAAAGCCTTTTGTGACTTACAAAAGGTCTGCATTGGTCTTGTAGTCAATGGAGAGGCAAGGGAAATCTCTGTTTTAACCATGAGAACGACTTGGTCAAATTTGTGTTTTAGAAAAATCACTTATACACAATCTATGGTGGATGGATCGATACTGTAGTGAGGTAGAAGGTGAGACCTGAGTCCATCAGAAGGGAGACTAAATATAATAATAGCTTATATAAGTTATATGTTAATTGTTTGTTATGTACCAGCACTGTACAGAAACATCACGTGTAATATTCTTTCAACTTCCACAACAACCCTTTACAAATGTATTATTATGCTATTTTACAGATGAGGAAACTGAGTTTAAGCAGGTTAAAGAACTTGTACAAGTCACATTGTAGTAAGAGTAGAGCTGGCATTTTAACCATTTCTGTCTTAGCCCAAGGAAGAAATGCCAACTAAAGTAAGGGCAGTCATTGTAGGATTTTTTTTAAATGGTGACTGATATGCACGTTATTTAAAAGGTAGAGATAGTAAAAAATGGTGGATGACTAGGAAGTAACTAGAAATGATGAATGACTAGATTTGGAGAATGAAAGAGAACGAGGTGTCAATGGTGACTCTCAGATGTCTAGTTTGGAGGATCAATTAACCCTGCCTTTTGCTGAAAGGAGGAACACAGGAGGGTAGAGAGAAAAGATGGTGGGCACTCTGTTTTGGACAAGTTGTGGAGCCTGTTGAAATAATAAACAGATCGAAAAAACCTCTTGAGCTACTAATTAATGTGTTATCATTAATGATGAACTTTTCCTTGATATGTAACCAGTGATAGTTGCAAATATATCTCTATATGATATAATATAAAAATAAACTAGCAACTATACAGTTATTGGAGGTGCATTCTCAAATTTTTTGCTGATATAAATAAATGGTCAAAAAATTTGGAAATTACTAGATACAGAGCATAATAGATATAATAGATTATATAGATTGTATTTATAATAGATACAGAGCATATTCAATGATAAAGCATTGGCTAAAACATGCTGCTAATATTGTATAATATCTAATCTTTACTTTGTCTGCTTATACATAATCCGTATTCTAGTATTTGTCAACAGATCTATTAATTATATGTGTCGAACACTGTTGAATCTATCTCATGGTCTTTGTTTTCACTCCTAACATGATACTTTATTCACTGGTCATAGTTTATTACATTCTTCTAGAATCAACCCTATAAGCGCATTCTCTGTGGAGTCTCCAGAGAGATCCTTTAAAGATAGAATCTATCCATGTCCTCTTATTGCTTAAAATCTTTCAGTGGTTCCATATTGCCAGTAGGGCACTCAAGACATTGATCACATGTGTCTTTTCCTCTTTTCCCACTGTTCATCTTAATAAAATATTTATGGTATAATAAACAAGCCTTGTTATTTCACCACACCATGTTTTTTGTGAATGATACTCAATATACCAATATGCTCTTGCTTTCTTATCAATTTGAAAATTATTTATATACCCTTCCACACCCTGCTCTTGTCTCTTCTAGGAACTTCCTCCAGTCCCCAGCAGTGTTGGTTGCCTTTTTTTGTGCCATAAACTATGAACTCCTTTAGGATAAGGGCTTGATCGGCATATCTCTGTATCACCTCATAGTCCCTTATAACATGACAAATACAAGAAATGGTTCCACAGTTGTGGGTGAACTAAATGAGTGAATAAATATTTATTATGAGAATTAAATATTATTCTTACAATAATATCTATTGTAAGAATGAAATATATATATATAAAGGTCTTAATAGAGTACTGAACACATAATAGGTATTATATATGTATTTTCTAGTATTATATTCTGTAAAATGTCTGTCCATACTTCTTTCCAGTTGGTTTTGTC
Organism: Carlito syrichta; assembly: GCF_000164805.1. Lineage (NCBI taxonomy): Eukaryota > Metazoa > Chordata > Mammalia > Primates > Tarsiidae > Carlito > Carlito syrichta. Next base: position 545,155 of record NW_007255703.1, read on the forward strand.
ATTCAAGCAGATTAAAGGAATGACTTTTATGTCTTTCACATTTTTCCATATCACCTTGCATTTGTAATCCCCACAGTCCAAATGTCTGCTAACTTTCTTCCCAACCATATGAAGCTCTCTGGCTACATTCTTACACCACACCCCTCTGTAGCATGGGTATCTTTACTTTCTTTTCCCCACCAACATTCCCCAATTCCTCTTGCTTTTCTAGCTTTTCAGATGATGTTTTCAATCTCTCATGAATCTCAGAGGTTCTTTGCAATAACATTAATCTTTATTGCAAAAGACTGCCACATTATTTTGGTATGGATTTATCTTTGCAGATTCTGCCCCAAATAAATAAATAAAACAGAATGGCACATTTCTACAGCTGAACAGTGAAGTTTATTTTTCTTCTGTGAGGCTGAACATTTATTGATGAATCCATATTGTACTGACAACAACTTCTTCAATAATTTCATGGGTTGCGTAGCAGTTGGTAATAGAGCATGCACATGGGCAGGAAGAACTATGCAAATATCAATAATAATTATGCTTGGTGTATGCAAATTCCACCAGGTATTTTCAGAAATTAATCTTCCAAATTACTTTTGCACAATTCAGGAAAATTGAAATGTGCATTTAAATAATTGTACAAAAATTTAAAAGCAATGTCTACTCATTTAAATCATCCAGTTAAGGTGCTATTGTAAACAAAAGGATTGTGGATATTTCAGACACAGCAACCGTACTGTCAAAACAATTACAGAGATCACGAGAGCTGTGCTTTGTTTGTAGACAACTTACCAGAGATGACTTTGTTTGGATTATTTTGTTTGGTTAAAAACATTATTATTAATATTTCTCAAAAGGCATTTGGAGAAAAGAAGCAATATTGTTTTATTCATTTGCATACTCATTTTTATCTTTTTCATGTGTTTATATCTTTATTTATCAACCCATCCATTCATCACATGAATGTTTATTAAGCATGACTATGTGCTGGAGACTGAGTAAGTAAAGTCATGAAGGTGGAAAAACATTTTGGCTTGTACTATCATCTCAATATGTACCACAAATTCACATAGTTTAGCCATTTTGGGGTCTTTACATTTACTCCATAAGTTAATATCAACTGTAACTTTGCATGAAAGCTAGATTGGGGGTGTAATAATTAGTACATTTACATTAATAAAGCATTTCAGTATCTTCTGCTTTTGTGCAGTTTTGAGTAATCAAACTATGTTCAGAGCCTTTAAATGCTGAAAGTAACCCTAGATTTCTCCAAATTCCTTGAATACTTAAAACAAGGTCCACAGGGAAAATACTGAATTAGTGCATAAAGGATAGAAAGGTATATAGGCCTCGGCTTCAAGAAGCTAATATTTCATAGACATCTGAGAGAAGGAGCATTAACTAATTAGTAATGCTTGTGACTTAAGCACTGTGATTACAGTCCATGGACATTTTGGGGAATGAGGGATTTCCTCATTTTAGGGGTGATCAGGGTGCTTTTGTGATGTCCTTCAGTTGTGTCAGAGGAAATGGGTTTTACATACAAAGGTGGTGGAGACTGCTGTTGAGGAGGAAATGCTCTAAGGTTTTGACCTTTGTTTAACAGCTGTATGATTCTCAAGTCTTAATAATTAGCCTCATCTGTAAAATGGAGATGGAGACATCAACCTCAGAAAGTTTTTTTTGGGGGGGGTTATTGCCAAAGTGCTCATGAAGTTATGTGAGGCAGGGAATTCTAGGTGGAAGAGATGGCCCAGGGTAAAGGGACAGAAGCAGGGGGAAGAATGAAAAATCAGGACCCTGGTGAGAAAGTTAGTTTGTCTACCACGTAGAGTTCCTCATTCTTCTACAGAAAACTGGAGATAGTAACTTTTGTGAATTTGAGACTTCCCCAAGTGGTGGGAGATAAGATGACAGAAATGTTGTCTGCAAGTAAGGCCCATGTGTTCTACTTCTAATTGATGTTTTCTATTCATTTGATTGTTTCTTATCAGTTTCAATCCTGGGATGACTTCTCAGTAAAAATACACACTTTTTTGCCCATATATCTCAAGTCAGCTAAGATGTTCCCCATAAAGAACACATCTCTGATCTAGAATGATAAGTTCAAAATATCCTCATCATTGTTGTTGTGATGTCATAAGCCAGTATAATACTCTAGTGAGTTTTTTGAAAGCAATATTGAAACTATAAATACATTAATAATCATTGTCCTTGGCTGTTGTGAATAGTGCTGCAATAAACATGAAGGTGCAGATAAATAAAAAAATTTTTTAAAGATTTAAAAAAATAATCATTGTCATTGACTCATTTGGTGGAAACAATTCATTCTAATTCTAACTGATGAACTGGCCATTGTGCCCACCACATCAGATAATCTATTGTGCTTTCCTCCATTTTTGAATGCTGTTCATCTTTCCTTTTTTGTTTCCCATAGCTACATCTGTGATCCTACAAATACCATACTGATAAAAAAGGCAAAACAAGTTGCAATTATAAAGAAAGAAAGTAGGGAACATGGAGAGGACAGTATCTTTCTCATCTTCCACTTATTTATTCATAAGTACTGCTGATACTGTGATAGGAGCCATAAAGATAAACTCAAGAAGGTACGATCTGTACCTTTGAGGGTCTTGGCAGCTGGGAGAAAGGTGGTTTAAAAAACCTCAATGACCAGTGCTTTAATGGAGAATGCTCAGATGCTCTTGATGCATTGAGGAGGCAGTGACTAGCCTGGGAGAGCTGGGAAGGCTTTGCTGAGGAGATGATATTAGTCTGCCTCATAAACACAAGAAAGAAAAGAGATGAAGGGCATTTCAGATGGGGGAATTGTTACCTCAATGATTAAAATCCACGGCAGAGAATGGTTGAGCTATAGATTAATATATAAACTCTAAGAGGTTCAGAAGAGAGAAACATCACACTTCGTAAAGGAAAAAAAAAGGACACATCATTTCAAGGAGGAAGAGATATTTCAAATGAGCACTGACATATCAGAAAGGATAGATAGGGCTAGAGAGATAATTTCAGATGGAGGAAATAGTATGAACAATGGCATGAAGGTAAGAAAATTCAAGGAACCAAGGTTAAGGAACATAAAGGAGTTATGCGTGCTTAGAGTGTAGGCTGGGTGTAGGTAAGACCGGAAGGGTCAGGTGGGGTCAAATAGTGGAGAGTATTATCAGATGTTGACATGAGGTCTCTGGTACCTAATTCTTATACTTGGTAGGAGTCACCAACACTTCATTTGGGGAACAATAGTCTATTTAATTCCACCAGTATTTTCTAAGCACACATTTACCTGAGACCTTGCTGTGATAGATTCTAGGGAATCTTTTTTTGAATCTTTTTAAAAAATACATATCTATGTCTATGTCTAAGTCAATGTCTATGTCGATGCCTATGTCTGTTTAAGTTAATGTTTATGCCTTTATTTAAGATAATGTCTATGTCTATGTAGATGTCATTGCCTGTGTCTTTGCCTGCATCTGCCATTCCATTTATGTCTCTGAATGCATCTGAATTCAGATCTATAAACAGAGATTAATCTGATTGTATAGTGTAAGATATATCAAGGTAGGGGAGATGAAGTGGGAGAAGCGAGTAGGTAGTAACCACTCTCATTGAAAGGCCTGAACTAGTCCCAATGGAGAGGCCTGAATAGGTGGACTGTGCACTGTGGCAGGAAGAGCACTGTCCTAGGAGCCTGAGAAGTTCAAACGCAGGTTTTAACATGAAATCATGAGCTCTTTCTGAGAGCTTACCCAAGTAATTTCCTTAACCTCATTCTCTTCATCCATAAAACAGGAAAAATAACATTTACCTTTGAAGGCAGATAAGAACATTTAAGCTGATGAATTAAGTACTTGCTATGTGGTTGGTATCAGTGATTGGCAGTGATACAAGAGGCTGTGATGACTTTGATTTGCCACTTGATGCTCAGAAAGAATTCACTATTTTTTATCCTAGTGACAGGCAGTTTTGGTGGCTCCAGGTAGGGAATGACTGTGCTGTTAGTTAAACCTGCCCTTTGACATATATGTCTGTTTCTCAGGTAAGAAGCACAAAAACTCCTGGCTTCTTGGCTGGCAGAGCTGGGTTCACCTTGGGAGACCCTTTCATAGACTGGCCTTCCCATCTCACGAATGAACCCACTGACTCAGAGCCACTGAGAGGTTCTGGCATGAAGTACGGCTACAGCTGCGACCAGACCAGGTTGCTCCATCTCCAGCAAACATTTAGAGTGGCTCAGTGCCTGCTGCTCCTGCCCTGAAACAGAGGAAGCTGAGAGCTGGGCCAGCAAGTGGCAGCCAAGGAAATGTTGCCAGTAGGGCAACCAGGAGCTACAAAGGCCCTGAGCAGTAGTGGGATTGAGATCACTGCATATGAGCAGGAATTGGCTTGAGATCGCTCCCTCCACTGTCAGTACCACAGCTGCAGACACAGCTTCTCCCAGGAGCTCACCTGAGCAAGCTTACTGTTGCCAATCTTCCTCCTTCTGGCTGATGTGAAGCTGCTTCCGTGGGCAACAGTATCATGGTGAATAAGAAGAAGGCCAGGAGACAGTGAGAAAACGTGGTAGAGCATTTACAAGGGCAGGTTCTGCTGGGGGTTCTTGTCTGTCCAAAACAGACTTAACGCCATGATTTTAGAATTTCTTAGTAGTGGTGTGCTAGTTGGGTTTCACAACCTGCTCTCAGAAGGAAGGAAAGAAGTGGGAGGCAGGGAAGGAAGTGGGAAAAGAGAGGGGAAAGGAATGCCCTGATTTTTAGTTTTTGTTATTACTATGACATAAAAAGTTTACCACAAAATATGTCAATGTACCATCATGATGTAACTGAAGCAAAGTTGAGAAGAGACATGAAGTAGCACATATTTATGAAGTATTTCCACCACAGATAGATAATCGATACAAACAACTTCTAGAGCATTAATAATAGCAAAAGACAGTAAAATCATTAGGAAGTGAGAAAATTTGAATATTTATTGCCTTTGTCTTTAATTTATTTAATTGTGATTTTATATGCTTTAACATTTAATAATGACTCATTTAACAACTGCCTTACAAAATTCCTGATGATTTGTTGGAGAAATTGCAGAGTGTCTTTGTTTTACCTTCTCTGGAGAATAAATCTCTAGTCTTTTGCTTTTATTTGCAAGAGAAAATTTCCTCACTGACTGGTGTGTGGTAAGAAAGCTGGGGGTCTGAGATTTTTTATTTATTGAGATGAAATCCACAAAACATAACTCCTTTGAAATAAATAATTCAGTGGCATTTAATACATTCACAATGTTGTGCAACCACCACTTCTATCTACTTCACTCCAAAAGAAAACCCCTGTGTTAGTTTATTAGGGATGCCATAACAAAGTACCGGAGATTACGTAGATTTACAGAAATTTATTTTCTCGCGGTTTTGAAGGCTAGTAGTTCAAGATCAAGGTGTTGGCAGGATTGGTTTCTTCTGAGGGCCATGAGGAAAAGGATTTTTTCCAGGCCTCTCCCTTGCTCTGTAGATGGCCGTCTTCTCCCTATGTCTTCACATGGTCTTTCCTCTATATGTGTCTGTGTCCAATTTTTCTCTTCTTATAAGGACACTAGTCATATTGAATTAGGACCCACTCTAATAACCGCATTTTAACTTAATTAACTCTTTAAAGACCCTGTCTCTAAATACAGTTATCTTCTGAAGTACTAGGGATTAGGACTTCAGCATATTTGTGTGTGTGTGGGCAGGTCGGGGGGAAGAGATGTCACAATTCAACTGATAACAGCTCCCATTAATCAGTTTCTCTCTGTACCCCCTTCCTCTCAGACTCTGGCAAGAGGAACTCAAGTTTGTGTTCTGTCCCTATGGAGTTACCTATTTTGGATATTTCATATAAAGGAAATCGTGTGATGCATGACCTTTCGTGTCTGGCTTCTATTACTTCACAACATTTCTATTTTCATGGGAGTAAGTGCCTCACTGGAGCATCATTAGTTAGATGTGTTGTGGTTTTAAAAAATGAGGCCCGGTGATCTAAGGGGCTACTAAGAACAACTGCTCCAAAGCAGTTGAGAGAGATTCTCTTGGGGCCCACAAAACTGACCAATATTTGGCAGATAATCTTACCTCCCATTTACAAAACTAGAGTCAAGAAGATGGATCAAAATACCCCTGAAATAACTGAGGCAAGACAGTCCTGTGGCATTAATTAGAGAAAGGGAAAGGAGAATCAAGAGGAGAAGGTTTCATCAAGGTGATTACAAAATGCAACTCACTCTCAAATGCTTAAATATTACATATTTGAAGAAGATATGAAGGTATAATATAAAGATAATAAAAACCACCTATGATACCACTGCTGTTATAAATATTGTAAACATTTTGGTATATATTATGCTGTTATCAAAAAAGTGACATACACAGAAAACTGCATAAGTGATAAAATTTTAGAGAGTTAACACATTCATGTATTTACCACCCGGATCATTGAAGTGTATTATTACCAGTAACTTAGAAGCCTCCCTCATGCCCTTTTCTACCAAAGGTAATAACTACTAGCTTTGTTCTATTTTTGAGTTAGATATAAAGAGAATATAATTATGTTTTTCATTTTTGTCTTATTTCCCACACATCTTGTGAATCTGATCCATGTAGTTGTTTGAAGTAGTTGCTCTTTCATTTTCCTGTTATTCTATTGTATCAGTATACTACAAATTACTGATTTTATTATTGATGAACCTTTAGGCTATGTCAAAATTTTGAATATTACAACAATGCTGCCATAAGCATTCTTGTTCTTATCTTTTGTGCTCATAAGTAAACCATATATGTATCTGATAGGGTTCTTCTTCTTGCGTTAAGTATAATCTAAAATAGAATCTTTAATCATTGAGTACAATTTCAAAGTTAGGAGATCTCCCATTAGAGTCCTCCACAGTACAGTACAGTACAGTAGTTATTCAACTCTGTATCGTATCGGAAATATGTGAGAGTTGCACTCTTCACCTCTTCTTCAACAGTTGGAAAAACTAGTTAATTTAACTTCACCAAATTGGTGAGTGTTTAGTGGTATATAATAGTGTTTTAGTTTGCATTTCCCTTATAAGTTATGATAGTAAGTTTTTCTTTTCTTTTTTTTTGAGTTGGAGTCTCACTCTGTCACCCAGACTGGAGTGCAGTGGCCGCTCCCGGCCACCGCAGCCTCGACCTGCTGGGCTCCGGCGATCCTTCCGCCTCAGCCTTCCAAGTAGCTGGAACTACAGGCGAGTGCTACCACGCCCGGCTAGTTTTTGATTTATTGTAGAGATGAGGTCTCGCCAAGTTGCCCAGGTCAGTCTTGAATCCACGGGCTCAGGCAATCCTCTCACCTCAGCCTCCCAAAGTCGTGGGATTACAGGCTGAGCCACCGAGCCCGGCTGATAGTAAATTTTTCACATGTCTACCATTTGAATATCTTTTTCTAGGAAGTGTCTGATCATCTTTTGCTATTTTTGCTCATTTGTTTGTTTTACTAGATTGTACTTGACGAACAGATTTGTATGCATTTAAGGTTACAACATGCTGTTTTAATATGCATTTACATTATGAAATTATCATCACAATCAAGTTTACATATGAATCACCTCACATGGTTATATTGTGCGTGTGTGTGTGTGTGTGTGTGTGTGTGTGTGTGTGTGTGTAATGAGAACACTCAAAATCAACTCTCTCAGCAAATTTTAGGTATATAATACAATTATTAACTACAGTCATTATGCTGTTCTATTATATCTTTAGAACTTATTCATCCCATGTAACTGAGTCTTTGTACCCACTGATCAATATATTTTCATTTCCTCTATCCCTTACCCCTGGCAGCCTCCATTCTTTTTTTTTTTCTTTTTTAAATTATTTTATTTTAAAAATGTGGGGTACAAATGAGGGTTAGGTACCTATGTGATCATCATACAGGTAAATATGGGTACCTCTATTGATATTATGTGCCCACCCCCGGCAGTGTCCCACTACTGTCAGTCCCTTTCTTATGGTATTATGATAGATATTCAAGGTCCACTTATGAGTAAGTACTTGTGGTACTCAGATTTTTGTTTCTGTGATAAACCACTGAGTATTATAGACTCTAATTCCATTCAGTTTGCTGAAAAGTTCATAATTTTGTTTTTCTTTATGGTTGCATAATATTCCATCGTGTAAATGTACCACATTTTCTTTATCCAGTCCATTTTCCATGGGCAGCATGGTTGGTTCCATGTTTTGCTAGTGTGAGTAATGCTACAATAAACATGTGTGTACAGGTATCTTTTTCATAGAGTGATTTGAGTTCCTCTGGGTATATTCCCAGAAGGGGGATTGCTGGGTCATACAGAAGGTCAATTTTCAGATTTTTTAGAAATCGCTACACTGTTTTCCATGGAGATTGTACTAGTTTACATTCCCACCAACAACGTAAAACTATTCCTTCTTCCCCACATCCTCTCCAGCATCTGTTGTTTTTTGAGTTATTGATGATGACCATCCTGACTGGAGTTACATGGCATCTCAGTGTGGTTTTAATTTGCATTTCTTTGATGATTAGTGAGGCTGATCATTTTTTCATGTATCTGTTGGTGGCTCGTATGTCTTCTTCTAAGAAGTGTCTATTCATATCTTTCACCCATTCTTTAATAGAGTTGTTTGTTTTTTCCTTTCGGTACATTTGAGTTCCTTGTAGATCCTAGATGTTAGGCCTTTGTCAGACATACAATTGGCAAATATTGTTTTTCCCATTCCATGGGCTGACTCCCCATGCTCTTGATAGTTTCTTTTGCATTAGAAACTTTTCAGTTTGATGAGGTCCCACTTGTCTATCTTGTCTTTTATGGCATTTGCTTTGGAGAGTTAATCAGGACTTGGTTGCCTATTCCAATTTCCGTAAGGGTGTTTCCTACATTTTCTTCTAGGATTCTTATAGTTTGCAGTTTTACATTTAGGTGATTGATCCATTTAGAATTGATTTTTGTGTATGGTGATAGGTAGGAACCTTGTTTCAGTCTTCTGCATGTAGTCAGTCAGTTTTCCAAGCACCATTTACTGAATAGGTTCTCCTCTCTCCATTGGTCATTGGTGGAAGCTTAGTTGAAGATGAATTGGTTGAGGAATTGAAATTTTGCTTCCGTGATCTCTATCCTGTTCCATTGGTCTATATGCCTGTTCTTGTACCAATACCATGCAAACCTCCATTCTACTCTGCTTTTATGAGTCTGATATTTTTTGATGCCCCATGTAAGTGAGATCAGGCAATATTTGTATTTCTGTGTCTGGCTTATCTGACTTAGTATAATATTCTCCAGATTTATGCATGTTGTCACAAATAATAGGATTTCTTCCTTTTTTAGAGTTGGATAATATTCAATCACACACACACACATTTTCTTTACCCATTCATCTGTTGACAGACACTGTGGTTATTTGTTTCCATATCTTGACTATTGTTAATAATGCTGCAATGAACATGGGAGTGCAAACATCACTTCACTATAACGATTTCATTTTCCTTGGATACACACATAGAAGACAGATTGCTGGATCATATGGTAGTTATAGTTTTAATTTTTTGAGGAACCTCCACACTGTTTTCCATAATAGCCGTACTAGTTTATATTGCCACCAATAATATACAAGTGTTTCCTTATCTCCATATCCTCCCCAACCCTTGTTATATTTTGTCTTTTTGATAATAGCTATTCTAATAGTTGTGAGGTGATATCTCATTGTGGTTTTGGTTTGCATTTTCTCAATGATTAGTGATGTTGAGCATCATGTCAGTATTGGTCATATGTATGTCTTATTTTTAGAATTGTCCTATTCCATTTTTAGCCCTTTTTTTTTTTTGAGTTGGAGTCTCACTCTGTCGCCCAGACTGGAGTGCAGTGGCTGCTCCCGGCCACCGCAGCCTCAACCTGCTGGGCTCCGGAGATCCTTCCATCTCAGCCTTCCAAGTAGCCGGAATTACAGGCATGCGCTACCATGCCCGGCTGATTTTTTGATTTATTGTAGAGATGAGGCCTTGCTGCCCAGGCGGGTCTCGAACCCGCGGGCTCAGGCAATCCACTCACCTCAGCCTCCCAAAGGCGCGGGATTACAGGCTGAGACACCGAGCCTGGTATAGCCCATTTTTAATCAAGTTATTTGTGACTGTTTTTTGTTTTTTTTATTGAGTTGTTTGAGTTTCTCATATATTTTAGATACAGTGTTAACCACTTATCAGATGTATGGTTTGCAAATGTATTCTCTCATATGGAAGGTTAGCTTTTTGCCCTGTTAATTGTTTCCTTTGCTATGTGGACCCCTTTTAGTTCATCTATTTTTGCTTTTGCTGCCTGTAGTTTTGGTGTCATATCTAAAAAAAATAAAAATCATTGCCAAGGTCTGTGTCAAGAAGCTTCTGTCCTATGGTTTCTTCCAGTAGTTTTATGGTCTCAGGTTTTTCATTTAAGTATATACCATGCCGAATTAATTGTGGTATGTGGTGTAAGATACCAGTCCAATTTTATTCTTCTGCATGTGGATATCCAATTTCCCCAACACTGTTTACCAAAGAGACTATCCTCTCCCCATTGTGTGTTTTTGGCACTGCTGTAGAAGGCCAGTTGACCACATATACATGGGTTATTTATTCTATTTCTGAGTTCTCTGTTCTGCTACAGCAGACTATATGTCTGTTTCTATGTCAGTACCTATTGCTTGGATTACTGTGAGTTTGTAATATGTTTTGAAATAAAGAAGTATGACACCTCCAACTGTTCTTCCTGAAGATTATTTTGGATATTTGGGGATATTTAATGGTTCCATATACATTCTAAGAATGTTTTTCTGTAAAGAATTGCGTTGGAATTTTGATAAGGATTCTATTAAATCTGTAGATAACTTTGGGCAGTATAAGCATTTTAACAATAATAATTTTTTCAGCCCATGAGCACGTGATGTCTTTTGATTTATTAGAGTCTTTAAAAATTTACTTCATCAAAGCTTTTTAATTTTCAGTGTCTATGTCTTTCCATTCTTCGGCTAAGTTTATTTCTACTTATGATATTATTTTTGATGCTATTGTGAGTGGGATTGTTTTCTTATTTCTTTCTCTTTTTTTTGTTGAGTTGGAGTCTCACTCTGTCACTCGGACTGGAGTGCAGTGGCCTCTCCCCGTCACTGCAGCCTCAACCTGCTGTGCTCCGGTGATCCTTCCACCTCAGCCTTCCAAGTAGCCGGAATTACAGGCACGTGCTACCACACCTAGCTAATTTTTTGATTTATTGTAGAGATGAGGTCTCGCCAAGTTGCCCAGGTGGGTCTCGAACCCGCGGGCTCAGGCAATCCACTCACCTCATCCTCCCAAAGCGCGGGATTACAGGCTGAGCCACCGAGTCTGGCTTCTTATTTCTTTTTTTGGATAGTTCACTACTTGTGTGTGGAAATACAACTGATTTTGTATGTTGATATAATATTTTGCAAAGGTACTGGATTTATTTATTAGTTCTAATAATTTTTGCTGAGTCTTTAGGGCTTTCCACATATATAATTATGTCATCTGCAAAGAGATAATTTTACTTCTTTTTTATTTGGATGACATTTATTTCTTTTTCTTGCCTAATTGTTCTGCCTGACTTCCAGAATTATATTGAATAGAGGTAGAAACAGTAGGCATTCTTGCTTTGTATCAGATCCTAGAGGAAAAACTGTTAGTATTTTGCAACTGATTATACTATTAGCTGTATGTTTTTTATATATGATCTTTATTGTATAGACGTAAGCTCATCTTATACCTATTTTATTGAAATAATTATGAATGGATATTGAACGTTGTCAATTGTTTTTCCTGTGTCTCTTAAGATAGTCTTATATTTTTTTCTTCCATTTTGTTATTGTGGTGTAGCACATTGATTGATTTACATATATTCAGTCATTTTCTCATCTCAGGGATAAATCCCACTAGTCATGGTTTATAACACTTTTAATGTGAATTTTATTGATCATTTTTACATCTGTGTTCATCAGAGACATTGGCCTGTAGCTTTTTTTTGTTTTGTTTTTGTTTTTCTTTTCATGTAGTGTCTTTGACTTTGGTATTAGGTGAGGCTAGCCTCATAAAATGAATATGGAAGTGTTCCATCTTCTTTTATTTTTTGGAAGAATTTTTTTGGGTTAGGTTTTATTGATTCCTTCTTTGTGTTATTGTTTAGTAAATGTTCTTTATATATTCTGAATATGAGTCCCTTATCATATACATTACATATACATTTTATACTCTATAAAGATTTATCATTTACTATTCTGTTACATGTCTTTTAATTAACAAATGCTGTTTTACCATAACCCAACTTAGCAAACTTTTATGATAATGCTATTTGTGTCCAATTAAAAATATCATTACCTAATCCAGGTTTATAATGATATTCTATGTTATATTCTATAAGTTTTACTGCTTTACTTTTCATAGTAAGTCTATGATCTAGTTAGATTTGATTTCTACTTATGGTATAGAAGTCAAGTTTTTAAAAAAATTTTCACATAAATATACAATTAATCCAGTACCACTTATTGTGAAGATCATCCTTTTTTCAGCTGTGATACATTAGTCATACATCTTGAGACTATTTATGTGTGGTATTGTTTCTAGACATTTTATTCTATTTCTCTATCCTTTATATTAATATCTTACTTTAACTATTTGTTTGTTTGTTTGTTTGTTTGTTTGTTTTGAGTCGGAGTCTCACTCTGTCACCCAGACTGGAGTGCAGTGGCCGCTGCCACCGCAGCCTCAACCTGCTGGGCTCCGGGGATCCTTCCGCCTCAGCCTTCCAAGTAACTGGAATTACAGGCATGTGCTACCACGCCCGGCTTACTTTAACTATTTAAAGAAGCTATGATATCTACCTCTGAAGGTTTTTTCCTTCATATTTCCAAAAAAATTTAGATTAATTTTGTCTATTTCCTCAAGAATTCTTGCTGAATTTGCTAAAAATAAGTTTATTTTTAACTGATGAGGAGGTTTTGAATTTTAGCATATTTTCTTCTGAATTGTATTGAGAAAGTGATATTGTTTCTTTCATGGTGGTGAACTGTATGGATTGATGTTTGAATGTTATATTATCTTTTCATTCTTGAAACATATGCATAAATTAAAAAATTAAAAGAAAAAAGAAACATGCAATTTGATCATGACATGTTATTCTTTTCATATAAATTTGTTGTTTTATTTTAATAAAAATGCACTAATATTTTTGCATGTTTGTTCATAAGATAAATAAGTTATTCTGTGCCCTTTTTAAAAAATGTTCTTTTCAGATTGTATATCAGAATTATGCTGGATCCATAATATAACATGGAATCATGTCCTTTTCTTCTATTCTGAAACTTTTTTGTGTAAGATTAGTGTTATTCCTTAAATATTCATAAAAATGTACAAGTGTAATCATTGGACCTGGAGAATTTCTCCTGGAAAAGATTTTATATACAGATCAATTTAATAAATGTACTGGTTATTCAGTTTTTTTTATAAATTCTAAAGTTAGTTAGTTGTTCTAGATATTTGTGAAACTTTTATCTGATTTTCAGATGTATTAATAAAGTCTTTCATAACAGTCTTTTATTCTCTTTCAAGTTTCATAAAACTCTAATTATGTCCCTTTTTATTTCTAATTGGTAATACATTCTTTTTTTATTTCACTAATCTTGCCAGCGCTTTATCAATATTAGTAATTTTTCACAAAGAACCAACATTTCATTTTGCTTATTCTTTATTGCTTGTGTAATTTCTAGTTTATTAATGCCTCTTTAAATTTTTTTTTTATTTTGCTTTCTTTTGGTTTTACTTTCTCTTCTTTCTCTAAATCCTGAGATGGATACCTAAACACTTATTTGCAGCATTTTCTTTCTATCATATGCATTTAAGATAATAAATTTCCTTTCAAGAACAGTTTTATGTGTATCAGTTAAGTTCTACTATATAATTTTTCATTATGATGTAGTTTAAAGTATTTTCTAATTTTCACTGAGATTTTTTCATCGACTTTTAGATTATGTAGAAGAATGTTGTTTAAAATCCAAATACTAGGAGATTTTTCTATTTATCTTTTTGTTATTTGTTTCCAGCAGAATTCTACTTTATTTTTGCAATCTTCCAAATTTCTTTCTTTCTTTTTTTTTTTTTTTTTTTTTCTTTTTGAGTTGGAGTCTCACTCCATCGCCCAGATGGGAGTGCAGTGGCCACTCTCGGCCACCGCAGCTTCAACCTGCTGGGCTCCAGCCATCCTTCCGCCTCAGTCTTCCAAGTAGCTGGAACTACAGGCGCGCGCTACCACACCTGGCTAGTTTTTTGATTTATTGTAGAGATGAGGTCTCGCCAAGTTGCCCGGTCAGGTCTCGAACCCGCCGGCTCAGGCAATCCACTCACCTCAGCCTCCCAAAGCGCGGGATTACAGGTTGAGCCACCGAGCCCGGCCCAAATTATTTCAATTCTTTGAAATTAATTGAGACTTTCCTTATGGTTCAGTATATGGTTAATTTTGGTAGACATTCCATGTGCACTTAAAAAAGAACTTGGATTCTGTAGTTGGTGGTTGCTATATTCCACATATATATATATCAATTAGGCCAAGTTAGATAATGTTGCTATTCAGACCTTATACATCCTTACTGAAATTTTTGTCTGTTTATTTAATCAGTTACAAAGAAGAACATCTTAAAATCTTCCACTCTGATTATGGATTTGTCTACTTGTCCTTTTAGGTCTACCAATTATGGTTGTATGTCTTCTGAATCTATGTGAGAATTGTCAGTCTTCTTGGTGGATTGACCTTTTGGTCATTATGAAATATTTCACTAAATTTCTGGTATTCATATCTTCTTTAAAGTCTTCTTTTTCTATTGCTAATAGAGCTGATATTGTTAAGTTAATCATTATATAATTTACCTATTTTACAAAGCTTTTGTTTTTTAAAAAAATTTAAACTTTATTTTAGATTCAAGGGATATAGGTGCAGGTTTGTTATGTAGGTCTATTGTGTGACAGTGTTATTAAGTCCACTACCCCCTCCCCCCCGCAGTGGGCATGGTACCCAGTGGGTGGCTGTTCAACTCTTATTTCCCCCTCTCTACCTCCCCAGTGTTTGTTTTCTCATCTTTGTGCCCATGTGTATTTTCTGTTTAGCTCTAACTTATGAGTGAAAACATGTGATATTTAGTTTTCTGTTTCTGTAATAATTCACTTAGAATGATGTCATCCAAGTTGCTATAAATGCCATGATTTTATTCTTTTTTTGTGGCTCTGTAGTATTCCATGGTGCATATGTAGCATGTTTTCTTTATTCATTTCACTACTGATAAGTACCTGGATTAGTTCCATTTTCTTGCTACTGTGAATAGTGTTGCAATAAACATATGAGTGAAGTTATCTTTGCAGTAGAATGATTTATGTTTTTGGGGGTATATACCCAGTAGTAGGATTGCTGGGCCCAGTGGTAAATCTATTTTTATTTTTTTGAGAAATTTCCAAACTGCTTCCCACAGGGGTTGAACC
Source organism: Carlito syrichta (assembly GCF_000164805.1). Classification (NCBI taxonomy): domain Eukaryota; kingdom Metazoa; phylum Chordata; class Mammalia; order Primates; family Tarsiidae; genus Carlito; species Carlito syrichta. The sequence goes on from NW_007255703.1 coordinate 560,691, forward strand.
AGTTTAGAATCCCACCAACAGTGTACAAATGTTCCCTTTTCTCTGCAACCTCTCAACCTGTTGCTTTTTAACTTTTTATTAATAGCCATCTGACTATTGTAAAATACTATCTTATTGTGGTTTTTATTTAAATTTCTCTGATGATTACGGACGTTGAGCATTTTTTAACACATTTGTTGACTTCCTTTAAGAAGTGTCTATTCCTGTCCTTTGTCCCCTTTTTAATATATTTTTTTTCCTGATGATTCACTTGATTTTCTTATAGATTCTGGATATTAGACCTTTGTCAGATGCATAGCTTGCAAATATTTTTTCCTATAGTATTGGTTGTCTCTTTGCTCTCTGGATGGTTTCCTTACCTGTGCAGAAACTTTCTAACTTGGTAAGGCCTCTCTTGTCAGTTTTACTTTCCACTGCCTTTGTTTGTGAGGACTTTGTCATGAATTCATTGCCTACGTCAATGTCCATGGAGAGTGTTTACTAGATTTTATTCTAAGATTTTTATAGTTTGGGATCTTATGTTTAAGTCTTTAATCCAGGTCATTGCTCTGTTAAACTATGGTCTGACCATATGCTCTTTGAGCTGTGGCCACCATGTTTTCTTAGATTTGGCTCACTCCCCTACCTTGGGGAGGTGAATCTTCTCTCTCTCTCCACTCTTCCTCTCTCTCCTTCTCTCTCTCTCTCTCTCTCTCTCTCTCTCTCTAATTTACTTTCTGGCCATTGCTTTGCTAAGCTGTGATCTGGCCATGTGTTCTTTGAGCCATGGCCAGGCTATGTTTTCCTAAGCCTTGGCCCCCTCTCCTGCATTGGAGAGGTGAATCTCTTCTCTCTCTCTCTCTCTCTCTCATTTGCTTTCTAAATAAGCTATATTTTCCAATCTAAAAAAAAAAGTCTTTAATCCATTTTAAGTTAATCCATTTGCTGTATAGTGATAGGGGTCCAACGTCATTCTTGCATATGGTGAGCCAGCTTTCCTAGCACCATTTGTTGAATAGAGTGTCCTTTCCTTAGTGTTTGTTTTTGTCAGCTTTGTCAAAGATGAGTTGGTTGTAGGTCAGGGGTTTTATTTTTGGGTTCTCGATTCTGTTCCATTGGCCTATGTGTCTATTTTTGTACCAGTACTATGCTATTTTTATTACTGTAGCCTTGTAGTAAAGTTTGAAGTCTGGCAGTGTGATGTCTCTAGCTTTGCTCTTTTTGCTTAGGATTGCTATAGCTATTCAGGCTCTTTTTTCCTTCCATATGAATTTAAGTATTGTCTTTTCTAGGTCTGTGAAAAATGATACTGGTAGTTTGATAAAGATTGAGTTGAATTTGTAGATTGCTTTGAGTATAATGGATATCTAAATGATATTGATTCTTCTAATCCATGAGCATGGGATAGATTCCCACTTATTTGTGCCAGTTTCAGTTTCTTCCAGCAGTGTTTTGTAGTTCTTGTCGAGATCTTTCATCCCTTTGTTTAAATGTATTCTGAGGTTGTGTGTGTGTATGTGTGTGGTGTGTGTGTGTGTGTGTGTGTGTGTGTGTGTGTGTGTGTAAGTCTATTGTGAATGGGATAGTGTATTTTATTTGGTTCTCGGCCTGTTTGTTGTTGGTGTATAGAAATGCAATTGATTTTTGAGCATTGATTTTGTATCCTGAGACTTTGCTGAAGTCTTTTATCAGTGCTAGTAGTTTCATGGTGGAATCTTTTGGGTTTTCTAGTTATAGAATCATATCATCTGTGAAGAAAGATAAATTAACTTTCTCTTTTCCTATTTGGATATCTCTTATTTCTTTCTCTTGCCTGATTGCTCTGGCTAACCTTTTACTTTTGAACTTTCTCTGTTGAGAACTATTTCTCTTAATAAGCATCATATAATCTGATTATCATTTTTCTCTCTGTTGAAATATTCAGTCTATTTTTATTTAATACAGTTAATATATATTTGAAGTTTATCTACAATCTTACTGTTTGTGTTCTATATATCCCACTCACTTTATATTTCTTCTTTTCTCCTTTCCTTTTCTTTTTTTTGGGGGGGTAGTCAGTCAAGTAATTTTTTCTTATTCAATTTTCCCTTCTACTAACTTGTTAATTATTAGTATTGTTTTAGTAGTTATCCTCAATTAAACAACATTCATTCATCACTTATTACAGTCTAATATAAATGAGAATTTTGTCTTGTTTTCTACAATTTACTGGAAAGGGGAAGAAACTCCCTTGAGTTTAATACCATTTGAGCAACGTCTTCACACTTCTGTTGTGCATTTTAGATCCCATAAGACCCTACTGCTCTTCACATTTCACCGTTTTTGTTTTGTTCTGGTTTTAATCTGGGACAATTTTTCTTCCTTTTGAAATATTCTCTTTTAATACAAGCCTGTTGACAATAAATCTGCTTATATTTAGCTTGCCTGGAAATGTCTTTATTTTGTTTTCACTTCTCCTTAACATTTCTATTGATCGAAACATATGTATCATAACCTGCATCTAAAGTATAACTTCAGTTTTTTGGGGCTTTTTTGCAAAATAGACATTTATGTAATCACCACTCTGATAAAGATGTTGGATATTGTCCGCACCTCCGAAACCTCCTTGTACCCTCGCATTCAATATTCACCCTAAAGGCAAACACCCTCCTGACATCTATTATTATGGTTTTGATTGTTTTTAACTACATTTAAATTTCTTCATACAGTACATATTTTTGGTATCTGACTTCATTTGCCCAACATTATATCTATCAGATTCATCCATATACTTGTATATAGCAGTAATGTCTTTGTTTTCCCTACTTTATTGTATTCTACTGTACAACTGTGCCATATTTTATTTATTTATTCTAACCTTGATAGATATGTTTTTCCTATCTTATAACTATCTATTTCTTTTTTTTTTTTTTTTCAAGTTGGAGACTCACTTCGTCACCCAGGCTAGAGTGCCATGGCACTCTCACTGCCACCCCAGCGTCGAGCTGCTGGCCTCTGGCCATCCTTCTGCTCACCCTTCCAAGTAGCCAGAACTACAGGCGTATGCTACCTCACTCGCTAATTTTATATTTATTGTACAGACGAGGTCTCACCAAGTTGCCCGGGCTGGTCTCGAACCCGCAGGCTCAGGCAATCCACTCGTCTTGGCCTCCCAAAGTGCTGGGATTACAGGCTGAGCCACCGAGCCTGGTCACTATCTATTTCACATAAAGCTGTTATAAACATTGTTGTACATTATTTTGATGCACATATGAACACATTGCTGTTGAGTATATACAGGGTCTTTGGACATGCATATTGTCCAGCTTGAGTAGATACTGTCAAACAGTTTTCCAAGTTGAGGTATCAGTTTATTTTCTACTTGTAGTGTGTGACTGTTTCATATCCTTGCTAGTATTTGATGTTATCATTTAAAAAAATTAATCATTCTTGTGGTTGGGTACTGACATCTGATTGTGGTTTTAATTTTAATTTCCCTGTTGACAAATTATTTTAAATACTTCTCACATGTCCATTGGCCACTTAGATATTATTGCTCTTAATATCTTGTTCAAATTTATGACTATTTTTAATTTAATTGTCTGTCTTTTACTTTATTAATTTGTAGAATGTTTACAATGTATGTTCTAGAATGTAATAATGCAAGTCATTCAATTTGTATTTTATTTATATATTTATAAAGGACGTTTTTTCCTAAGCATAGAATTCTAGTTAGGTAGTTATTTTTCTTCAGCTCTTTCAGAATGTTATTCCATTGCCTTTTTGGATCATATTTATGGGTACATATGATATTTTGATACTTGCATACAATATATAATGATCAAGTCAGGGCAATTGGGATATTCATCACCTCACACATTTATTATTTCTTTGTGTTCAGAACATTCCAAGTATTTTCTTCTATTTTGAAATATAGAATAAATCATTGTTAACTGTAATCATCCTACCATACTGTTAGACACTAGAACTTATTCCTTCTAGCTAATTGTATTTTTGCAGCCATGAACCAGTCTTTCTTTTTTCCTCCCTGGCTTATTTCACTTAGCATTATGATCTTCAGTTCCATCCATTTTGCTACAAATGACAAGATTTCATTCCTTTTTGTGGCTGAATAATATTCCATTGTAAATTTTTCTACTTGGTACAACTTTGGCTGGATCTTGTAAACTATTATATGCAATGCTTTTATTCTGGCTATTTAAAAAATACCTAAAATATTTTTTAATGCTTTTATATTAAAAATTATTTACAAGAACATATTTACTTTTCCAGGTAATTGTGTTTTTAATATTGTCTTATTACTGATTTTATTTTATTGCATACTTAAGATAGAATTGATTTGTGAAATCCTAAAATGCATTAAGTTCTTCTTGGGGGCATGTAATTAAAATGTATAAATGCTTCATAAACCTATGAGAAGAGTTGCATTTTCTATTTTAGACTTAGATTTCAATATGTGACTATAAGAAGAACTTTAACTTCATTAGTTACTTATTCTATATCCCATTTACAATTTTTTACTTATTTATTCTTAAATTTCTAATAATTCTTGCTTTATTTTTTATTTTGATATCAAATGTATAAGATTCATAACTATTGTATCTTTATCTTAATTTATCAATATATTTTTCCATCTTTTTGGTAATTTTTTACTTTGATTTCTACTACAATATTTATTGTAGTAATTTATTTGTATTTTCTGACATTTGTTTGTGCACCTTTTAAATTTTAATTCATCAAAAACATTTTTCTTTATAAATATTCAATGTTTGCAATAGGAATTTAGTTTTTTGTTCATGTTAAAGAGCTTTATCTCTTGAGCTATAATTGTAACTAAATAATTCTATTTATTGTTATAATTATAATTATTTGTTTGGTGTTATTTCCATTATTTTGATTTATATTTTATGTTTCAAAAATAATTTATTTCCCTATACAGTGCATAAATATAGAATACCTTTTATTTGATATTTTCCTCCAATAATTCATAAGTTTTATAGTATATCTGTGCTAGTCAGAGAAGCAAAACCAATAGAATTTATAGATAGATGGATAGATAGATAGATAGATAGATAGATAGATAGATAGATAGACAGACAGAAGGGTATTTATTATGGGAATGGGCTTATGAGGTTATGGAGACTGAGGAGTTCCATGATATGCCATTTGCAAGCTGGAGGCCCAGGAAGCCAATGATGCAATTCAGTTTGAGTCCCTAAGGTTTGAGAATTAAGGGAACCAAATATGTTAGTCCCAGTCTGAGACTGAAAGCAGGAGAGGGCACTAGTGCAAGTCTTGGAGTCTGTAGACTCGGGAACCAGGAGCTCTGACATCCAAGTGCAAGAGAAAATGGATGTTCCTGCTAAAGCAGAGAGTAAATTTGTTTTTCTCCTCAGCCCTTTTGCTGCAATCTAGGCCTCAATGGATTGGATGATTCCCATCCACTTTGATGAGAGTGGATCTTCTTTACTCAGTCTACTGATTTGAATGCTAATCTCTTCTAGTAGTACCTTAACAGACACATTCAGAAATAAGTTTTATTAGCTATCTGGGAATCCTTTAACCCAGTCACATTAACACAAAAAATTAACAATAGCAATATTTTTTATTCCACTAGTAAGTACATGCACCCCTGTGGATATACAGCCATGTGCCTTGAATTTGCCATGACCAGTGATAAGTACAGTACATGTTCTTGAAATATCAATTTCACTAAGTTGCAAGGAAATAAAAACAATCTAATATTAAAATTGACAGTGACCTATAATACAATAAAATGCAAAATTCTTATGGCACTCTGAAACTACTCTTTGGGACTGGGCCTACTGGATTATGTTCACAGATCCATGGGGTGTATATTTACTTTTGTCTGATATTAGGGGCATTTAATTGAAAACATTTGAGAACATCTGTTTCTGTTTTTTTAAAATTACCTTTGATTATTGAACCTATATCTAATTATCTAATTTTAAAAGTCAAAAATAAAATAGTATTTCTTGAATATGCACTCCGTTAAATAAGAAAATCAGTAGAATTTAAATTTTTCTCAATCCTCTCCACTAAAGAAAAATCTATTTGACGTAACCTAAAATTTTGGATCCAGATGATTATTATTATTCCCATTAGGCAATGATTTTTAACAATAATATTTTTTATCTACTATATAACATTTTATATTATGACAGAAATTTAAAAATATAGATAAGCATCCTTAATCATCTATTATTTAAAAATAAAAAAGGAATAATTTTGTCATACTGATGTGAGGTAAAAACCAAAACTTAATTTTTTCCCGATTAGTTCATTTATAGAACACCAATTAATTTATGGTACATTTATCATATATTTTATTCTCATGTGTTTTTCTGTGCCTAAATATACTTAAATTGTGCTCTATCACAATAAATGATACTACACTGAACCAGACTGTTTTTAACTCTGTTTCTGGATTTCCTATTTAATTCCCATAACTTGTTCTTCAACTACTTTTTCGGTATCTGTGTGCTTTTAGTGTCTATCTGTCTATCTACACATATAAACATAGTAGACTCTCATTATTTGAGGTACAGTTGACCCTTGAACAATGTGAGAGTTGGGAGCACTGATTCCAGCAGACTTGAAAATCTGAATACAATTTTTGACTTTCCAGAAACTCAATTACTAATAGCCTACTGTTGACCAGAAGCCTTAGCAATAACATAAACAGTAAATCAACTCAAGTTTTGTGTATGCTATATTTTTCTCATGTACTGTATATCTACAATAAAGTAAGCTAGAGAAAAGAAAATATTATTAAGAAAATCATAAGGAAGATAAAATATATTTACTAATCATTACATGGAAGTGGGTTGTCATAAAGGTCTTCATCCTCATTGTCTTGATTGTGTTGTAGGCTGAGGAGAAGGAAGAAGAGGAATTGGTTTTGCTGTCTCAGGGGCAGCAGAGGTGGAAGAAGATCCGTGTGTAAGTGAACCCGTGCAGTTTAAACCTGTGTTCTTCAAAAACCGATTGTACTGCCGTGGATTCAAGACTGGCCTGGTCAACTTGGCTGGACCTGGTCTCTACAATAAATCAAAAATTAGCCAGGCATGGTAGCGCGCACCTGTATTTCCGGTTACTTGGAAGGCTGAGGCAGAAGGATTGCTGGAACCCAACTGGTCAACGCTGGGGTGGCCATGAGTGTGCCACTGCACTCCAGCCTGGGCGACAGGGTGAGACTCCAGCTCAAAAAACAAAAATACAAACAAGAAATCGACTGTACTTATGTTCTATGAAATAACTGTAAACACTGAATTAGCAAATACTGAATCATTGCCCAGGTGAAATACAAAATTAGGTTTCTGCAAGCCGCCTGGTGCAACATTTTTTTCAACTGATCAGTACATAACAAATGAAAATGTGTATTTTCATTTAAAGACTCCATATATATGATTCACTAATACTGAATTCAAGGCCAATAGCACTACATCTCATGCCCGAACAAAGCTTATCTAACTCACATACTTCTCTATAAGGCACGCCATAGACTTCTTTTACTTAGGAATACCAGACAGCCTTTCAGTATTGTACTCAGGGGTCATTTTAAGCCAGGAAACTACCAACAAGAAGCACAAGAAAAGTGAAGACTATGCCACTAAATGTACCGCAAAAAGAAGACATGAATGTTTACAGTATGAGAGCTGAAAGAAGGAGGCAGAGCATTGCTTTGTTTGAGCATGAACATGTAAGTTCAGCGACTCATTTTCGAATGACTGAAAAACACTGTTGAGTATCGGTTTTGAGGTTACAAATACATTTTAGTGAGTAGAGAAATTTGCAAATTATCTGCAAATAATGAGGCTTGAATATATGTCTACATCTCATAGGTAGACTTCACTCTTTTCTTTGCATTAAAATGATTCTTGGCTATTTTTGAGGGTTTATTTTCAAAAATATGCTTTTTCTTTTACTCTTCCCAGTTTTTTAAAATCCAGCAGTATTTTTATGTTAGTCTTTATTCTCTTTGTATCTCCTGTGCTCTTATGCTGCAATCAGCTTGCTTTGGTTTGTGTCCCTGTCTTCCCTTAGGTATATACTTACTTTTCTCTGCTATTAGGAGTCCTTGACATGGATGGGCCATGTTGACCTCAGGGAGAATGGCTTGTCCTTGGTTCCCTTTCTGCCTTTGTGTGGTGAGCATAGCACTTCTTCATATCTATAACTGGCAGACAAGTTTATGGGCATAATTCTTAGTCTATTTCTCAGTTATTAGCAGTTTTCCACCTACTGCGATTGTTCACAAACTCTAGACTTTAGGTTAATACTCATTTGAGATGAAGTGTTCACTGGTCTACCACAAATTGAGAAAAACACAGGCAATGTAATAAGAACACATTTATTCAATTTAAAAGACAATTTTTAAACTTGAGATGTTTTCCATGTTTTTAATTCCTTTTGTTCTTATTTTTTTAAATGTAAAATAACTTGATATCCCATTGTTGATTTCTAAATTTTTTTTGAAATTGTATTAATGTACGAAATTCAGAGATCCAGATAAAGTGCACTCTGTTCTAGCAATGTTGCAGCAATATCTTTTCCTTGTTCCAACCACCCTTCTCCTTGTAAAGAAAAACACATATAACAATAACAACAATAACACTGACAACAATAATATTTATATAACACCTATATGCCAAGTCCTGCCTAAGCACTTGACATATATGACCTCCTTTAATCCTTACGATAACTTTTCTAGGTAGGTAGGTACTATTATTTTGTACCTACCATATTATTATTATTATTATTATTATATTACCATATTATTATGTACTTTTCCATTTTATAGCTGGAAAAGTTAAGGTACAGAAAGAGAGATTGTTTCAAGGTCACCCAGTTAGTAGCAGGATTTAGATAAAGGCAATCTGATTCCTGAATCTAATCTCCTAAATACCATGCGGAGTTCCCTCTTTATCTGCCTTACAACTAGATTGAAGTTACTACCTTCACTGTTGGGCTCTTCTCTTTCCCATTCCAGTCTTTAGTGCTATACTTTTTGGGGTTGCATTTCCCAGCATGCAATGTTGCTATCATTCCTACTGACCTCTTTATTCCTGCCCTGTTCTCTACCTTTTCCTGTCTTCCCTGAAGGGACAAAGAAGGACAGGCTAGGTGAGATGGATGAACACAGGGCAAGAAATATAATGTTGCCTGATTCTAAACACAGTACAGTGCAGAGAGAGACTTCTGCTCATTTCCTGTTTGCTTCAGATTCTGAATCTCTTATTCAAGACTAGAGAAGATACAAAGTATGTTCCTACTTACATATTTTTAGGTCTCCTTCTTGCAAGAAGCAGTGCTGGTTTGTGCCATGCACTTAGGTTTGGATATGTTTTTCCTAAATTCATCTTTATGAGTCCAATAGAGTCAATGACTTTCATATTTTGATACATTATTTCTCATTTTCAACTTTTAAGGCTTTTGCTTGTTTGTTTGCTTTTTTGTTGTCTTTTTGAATATGTTGGTGAAAGCTGTATTCGTCAACATTTTAGATTCAAGCAAGTTCTCCTTATTTTTTTCTCTGTTAGCTTCAGTAAAGTTTTTCTAAAAATAAGCTTTTCTTCTGAACCTTGAGTGATATGTTTTCCTCCTTCTTTTATTTTGCCGCATGTTTCCATTTTGGTACTATCTGTTCAGTGAAGTTGAAAAAGGACACATTTTATACAAGACTGATGTTTTCTCATAAACAGAATGAGTAGATCTTTCTTGATTATTCTTCATCTGATTTTGGTTTCTTCGCTTGGCTGCTAGATGCCTCCTGTCAGATACCAAGCTAGAAGGCTAGCAATTTTACCATTTCTCAGCTTGCTGCCCTGAGAAGAGAAGGCAGGGACCTCAGTTCCTTATAGGTGTATCCTATAAGGAACTTTTCTGTGTTGGATGCTCGTGCTATTCTTATAACTCAGTGTCTGTCTCCAGGTTTCTCTCTATTAGTTAGTACAAGGGCACATACTTCCTCCCTTCTGCTGTTGCCTATGCAGCATGGAAAGTTCTCACTGTCTCACTATTCTCCTTGGTAGTACCTCTGTCAGCCCTTTTTGGAATGCCATCAATCAGCAACTGTAAATGGAGTTCTCAGTGCAGCATTTCTACCCTGGAGTACAGCCTGCCCGTGCCCTCAGTTCTCCTTCACCCACTCAAGAGAACTTCTACTAGGGTTTCCCACTGTGCCCAGCAACTCCCTCTCTTCCGATCTAACTCTCCTTTTCCTATGAGAAAGTCCTCAAAGTTCAAGGAATATGCCAACAACCTTCCTGAGCTCTCAATGCCAGTGCAGGATTGTTGGCGGTGTTATTTCTTTGCTTCTTTCAGTGAGGCTTAGTAGGGGCCTTTAAGAGATCTGTACTCAAGTCATCTTCCATCAAAGTCTTCCACTTACAATTATTGTTTGGTGGCTTTGGATTGGCCACTTTCACCTATGCAATCTCATTTAATCTACCAAATGTCCTCTTAAGACCTAGTTATTATTCTTGTTTTATAGGCAAGTACACTGAGTTTCAGAAGAACATATTAATTTGTTTAAGTTTGTATTGCTAGTTACAGATGAATCCAGAAATTAGAATTCAGTTTTTCCAATAAAGTGTGATGTTTTTCTACCACTCTGCCTTGTCTCTGGCTAATTATCAGGCTTATAGGAGCTCAAGTCCAGGCTTTGATGGCACATGGTTTTGTCACTTTCTTACTGTGTGGCATTGGGTCAGTTACTTATTTTCAGATTCAGTAAAATGGAAATAATAACATAATCCATTACAGAATTCAATTAGAGAGTCCATGTCAGAGGTTTCAAATGCAAATGACTTTAGGACTTTAGGGACATGGTCTGTGACATAAACATATGAGGTGGCCTTGTATAAGACTAAATAACTAATAGGGTTGGTGAAATCTGCAGAGGACTTGTTCTGCAGACATTGAATTTTACTTGTTAACACCTACTGGGTTGACTACATATCCAGAGAAGGGCTTCAATGAGAAAGGAAAAATACAGAAAAGAAAGGAAAACACTAAAGATGGTCAATGAAATGATACAACTGAAATTCTCATAAACTGCTGGGAAAGTAAATTAGTATAACCATTTTTGGAAAGTTCTTTGGTGATATCTACTAAAACTGAACTTACACATAACTTTAACCCAGCATTTCAACCTTGAGTATATACTCATATGAAATGAGTACTGCTGCTTACCAAAAGGTATATTCAAGAACATTTATAGCAGCATTATCCATAATAGCCTCAAGCTGGAAACTACCGCCAACATTACAATGGATCCATACATTGCAGAATAGTCACACAATGGAACAACACAGAGCAATGAGAGTGAATAAACTACACTACCTGCAACAATATGGACATATCTCATGAACACAAGGTTGAGCAAAAGAAGTTAGATGCGGAGAAAATGCACATTGTATGATTCCACATATTAAAAAGTAAGAAAAATGAATCCAAGCTGTAGGAGCCGGATAGCAGGAAATGACAGGAGGGGGATTTGAGAGGAGTTTCTGGGGCATTGTTTTTCTTCTGATTCCTGATCTTTTTTAATGGTGCTCACTCTGTGAAAAGCATTGAGCTCTCCACTTAATGATTGTATGCTTTCTTTGTACATGTATGTTATACTTGGATATCAACGATTTTAAAACAATAATAATTACCAACTCTTTCTCCAAAGGCACTAGACTAACAATATGTACGAGTATATATCAGTTGGTCACATTTGTCACTCGCTTTTTCTCCCTTTATATTCCTACCACCGTATCTGTTTCTTGAGATTCTGCTACCCTAAAGCTGGCTACAGAACAAGAACAGAACATATTTCTCCTTTTTCTTTTCTTTTCTTTTTTTTGCTTTATATGTTTTTCAGGTAAGCAATGCAGAGGCACAGATGTGGCAAGAGTGCAGTATCAAGGTCTAAACAAACACCTTTGCCTAGATCTCGGCTACCATGCTGGCTCTACAGTTTTGGGGGTTCCCCAATGTACCTTAGCTTACTTTTGTTACTCCAAGTGTGTGTCTGCTGTGGCAACTGAGTAAACTTCATCCTGAACCATTCCTTTGAAAGTCCTAAATTCTCAACCAGGAGCAACTCTGGTCTACAAGGCAGCGGGGAAGCATGTGAGCCCATGGTTGTGCAAGTGTTTCCTGAATAACAGTGAACTCTTTCCATCTCTGAGGAAGAGGTCTCTCCTGGTCACTGAAGCATCATACTCAAATCAAGAATCTCAGTTAATCCCAACAACAGAAGCTGAGGCTGGGATTTTTACTTCCATTTTTTTTCAGAAAAGCAAACAACATCACAAATAAATGAAATATTTCCCTAACTCTACCCTGTCGAGTGGCAGTGTCTGAATTTGAACTTAGATCTTCTGAATCCCACAATGTGGCTCCCATATAAATGAAACTGGAAGCCTTACCTCAGGGCATTTATTCATTTCTCTTCCTCTCCGTCTCCCCACTCCAATTTGAAGTCATGAAGACCCTACTTTCCTGCCATGCCATCTTGAGTGTGTGGGTGAAAAGCTCAGATCCTGTGTATGGTAGTGACAAGTCTTCAAAGGACTTCATGTGGCTGCAGAAAGGACAACCGCTAAAGAAAAGTAAGCATGATACTTTATAATTTCCTTTTCTCAAACCAACCACTCTGGAAACCTAGGTTGATTGGGTTTCACAGTTTTCTTGGCAAAAACCAGTGCTCATTAGGGGAAAAAAAACCCAGAACTTTTTCAGTGTCCTCTCATAGATGGTCAGTCTGTTTCTCTCCTTAGTAGTCACTCTGAAATCCAGACCTGACCCAGCTTTCCTAAAGATTGTGGAAGAAGTATCGGGGATACGAGGGTGTTGAGCAGTGACACAAGAGCAAGCAGAACTGCGTTTGAATCCTGGCTTCATTGTTTCCTCACTGGTTTCTTTTGCCTTTTCTGAGCCCCTGATTCCTCAATTGTGAAATCTGGATTTTAATAATAACTGTGCAAAACTGTTTAAGGGAATTCATAAAACATGGTACATAAAGAGTTAATACAAAGGACTGACATTTTAAAACTGTGGTCTATGTTTCCTCACTCAGAATCCTGAGCCGATTCCTGTCTTATAGAGTCAGAATTCTGGGGGCAGGGCCGAGGAATCTATATTTTAATAAGCCTCCCAGGGAGAGACAATTATAAGAGAGAAATGTAGGTTCTGTAGTACAGTAAGCAAAGGGGCCTAGGAAGCATAAAACAAGGTCCCCTGAAGGATCAACAATCACTTCCCATAATGCTTGAGCTAAATCTCGTAGGGTGTGTGGGAATTGGCCTCTTTAGGAAAGAGACTGACCTGCCAAATCTTGTCACCGGAAGTGTGAATGTAAAATCCACAGGGTCAATGGTCAGGAACAGTAGGAGGGAAAAGAAATAGTTGAAAGACATAAGCACTGGAGAGGGGAGAGTCAGAGAGGAACTGATTCAGCACAGCAATGCATCTGAGTAGGGCAATGAGACTCTCAACTTTGGCTTGTCTGTTCTAGATAAGCTCAGAGCTGCTGTGGTATAGGCTGATTGATGTCTAATTATCCTTGAGACCTGTTGAGTTGGTTTCCTGAGCTTTTCTATTCCCCATATATCACTTCAATAATGCTAGTCACCACTTGGCTATAGTGTGGGTTTCTTGCAACATGGAAGAATTATTAACACACCATAATAAGGAGTATAAACCTCATTGTGTAAAAAGCAAATAGCTGGGACAGAGACATATTAATAGTAATGTCTGCCTAAAAACAGTCATTCCTCTTTGCTGCATCTTTGTGTCCTCCTTCTTCATTTTTACTGACACAACCCATCTAGCACTATGGAGGTGGGCTTTACAGATACTTACCGACTTAGATTCTAACAGCTATAGCAAGCTAATCTATATAGTCCAGATCTGGCCAAGGAGGCATAAGGAAAAGTATCTGCATACACTCCGTGCAGTGCAGCAGTGCCGCCTATCAATAGTGCTAGTGCTACCCTGGGTCATGTGGATATTGAGTGCCCGGCTATCAGGTCACAGTTCTCTCTCTTTCAGGCAATAATGGTCAAGCTTAAGTCCCTAGGACTGGGTCATAATTTCAAAGGCCTACCTTGGTTTACTCTCTTTCTGAGAGGTTCCTTGGTACCTGTGGCTTTACATCATCCCACCTCATCAGTTGTTTTCTTCTACTATAGGGCTATGATACCAGTCATCTGGGAAAGACTTTTCTCTGTGATTAAAAAAAGAGGAAAAACCACCCCCTCGATCTCTTCATGTTTTTGTTGCCCAACTGCACTGGGTTTGTGTGTCCACGCTCAATGGATAGCCAAACACTAAAGCACTGGTTCTTTTGTAGAGAGAAAAGTTTATTTCAAGACTGCTGAACAGGAAGACAGGAGTTGGGCTCAAATGTGCCTGTCCGAGCTGGGGGCTAGGGCAGATTTTATAATCAGAGGGTAATAAGGCATGATCTAGTTGGACCTTGTAATGAGGTGGCTCTGGAGGATATGATCTGGTTGGATCTTGCAACGGGGTGATGCCAAGGCTCAATTTGACTGCATCACATATCATGCCATGTGACATCTACTTCTTAATTTGGTCCTTATTCCCTGGTCAGAGTATTCAGTTTCTGCCCATGGTTGCATGCTTTGCTCATCTGGACTTACTCAGAATATGTAACTTGGAGTTCACGGCAACTGAAGAACAACTCAAGATTTTATTACAGAAAGTTGAACCAGGTTGGACTGGTTCTGAGGTTACACTTTTGTCACTACATGAAATGTGATTTTAGGAAGCAGGGCAAGCCATCATGACCAAAGATTGAAAACCAAAAGAATTTCAGAGAAACTAACACAGGGCTCTAACATCATTAACTGCTAACTAACTAACCTTCAAACTGGTTAGCATTGGATTCATTATTTGTAAGAAAATAATTATCTTTATTCTTCAGGACATGTTTACTCTGAAAGAAACTTTACTCGTGTAAGATCCATGAAAAGGTTTCAATCAAGAGGCGGATATGCCAAGTTTTGTGTTTCATAAAGATTCCAGGTTGAGGTATAAAGAATGATTTTGAAAGAGAGAGTGAGACACAGAAGACACGGACTCCAGAAAAAAAATTGTAGCAATCAAGGCAAAGGTAACAAAGATCTGCATACACAGTGAAACCTTGTATGCACTAAGCCAATGATCTACAAACATCAGTTATGCTCATATCACCTGTAACTTTTTTACTTAATCCTTTTTTTCCTTCAAATGACTTCCTTTTAAATCAAGGAAACTGTCTATTATAATGTTTATGTGCAAGTTATTTTTCCAAACACAGATTAAATAAGTAAGGATTCATCTCCACTTTGTATGATGGCAAAGTAGCATTTAGGGACTAATGATCCTGATGAGAATAGCTAGTAACCTGGATACAAATATTTTAAAGGTCATCTGTTCGTAAGCTTTGGGGAGCTACTAAGGCAGCTAGGACTTGAGAGTTCAAGATCATCAAGGAAAGGGGGCACAGAAATATTATGACTCTTTTTTCTCCTTCTCATTTGTGAAAATTTACAAATGGCAGATGTAAGACTGAGAAGTTGGTCAGAACTTTCATCAAAGATTTGACAAAACAGAAAATCTGAGTTCAAAGTTTAGTGAACATCATGGGTTTTCAGCTGGGACCACTGAGGGGTTGAAAGTGTAAGGTTAACCAGAAATAAGTCAACTTTTTCAGTGACTGAAACCAGTATCCAATCAGTTTAATGTCTGATCACAATAAAGTGCATTCTCAGTAGCTAGTATTAGTTTAGACCCTCATAATTTCTTTCTTTTTTTTTTTGATCTGCAAATCTGCTTTCTCCAGAAGCAAAGATAATATGACAAGAAAATAACAACAGTGATATCTACCACTTATTAAGCATTTATTGTGCACCAGATTCTTTCTACTAGGTAGGCTATGAAAGAGATGCTATTCTAATTCTAGTTATCTATTCAGAAAACTGAGTCTTAGAGAGTTAAATAATTTGCCTAAGGTCACAAAGTTAATACATGATAGAAATCAGGTTTGACTGTTTTGTGGCTCCAGGGCCTGCCTGCATTCATCATACCAGGAACCTTCTGTCTCTCCAGTGTCTGGTGGGCCTCACACTACATGCAGTGCAGCAGCGCTGCCTATCGACAGTGCCAGTGGTGCCCTGGGTCATGTGCATATTGAGTGCCCAGCTATCAGGTCATAGCTCTAGCTCTTTCAGGTAAGAATGGTCAAGCTTGTGTCCCTGGGATTGGGTCATAATTTCAAAGGCCCACCTTGGTTCACTCTCTTTCTGAGATGTTCCTTGGTACCTGTGGCTTTACCTCATCCCACCTCATCAGTTGTTTTCTTCTACTATGGGGGGCTATGATACCAGCAATCCTCTACATTCAGCCTTTTCTCTGCTTTTCAGCAGACAGCTATATTTCCTGAGTACGTCTAGTTAATTTTTCTGATGTTCATTTCGATAAAATTCAGTGCATCTGGTTCCATCATTCAGACTAAGCTCTAGGCCAGGGATAGCAAATGGTTTCCACCTCATATGTTCTCTTCAGACGATTGATAGTGGGCTGCCTGAAGCAGAGCAGTTAGAAGGATTGTGAGACACATTTATACTCAGAGGTAGAGCCTGCCATGCTTGATTAATGATGTCTGATGTTGAGAACAGGCTACAAGGGAGAAAGACAGGCAACTTACACAACACAGATTGGCCTCTATTGCTCTATGCTCTAGACACTGTTCACCTTCACCCACTTCCCAATTTCGCTTCTAGAAGGATGAACCATGTTTTCCAGTTGAGGTATGAAGTATGTTTTGGAGTAGGGGAGTGAGAGACAGAGGCTGGGAGATCAGTAAGGGAACTTCAGCAGATCTTCCACTGGTCATGTTTGGATTCTTTTAAACTTGATGCTTAGAGAAGTTCAGCTTCCTGAGCTGATAAAATACATTTTTTTCCCTGAACTGTGACTATTTTTATATGAGAAGCATAGCAAGGTTATAAAAATGGAATCACATTTAGTTACACATTTAATGATTTGCCTCCTTTATTAAAAAGAATCAGGTAACATAAAATCAGGCTGGTCCCTGAACACCAAGAACATATCTTTTGCATTTAAAAAAAATGCACAAAGGAGGAGAACTGACTTACATCATTCAGACAGTGACTGTGGGCACACTGAAGCAGTTTTTTCTTCTTCTCCTTCTTCTTCATTTTTTTTTTTTTTTTGGTCTCTGAGTGTCTTCATACAAGTCTCTCTTCCTCCCTGCCTTCAAGTCCCTCTCTAACAAATTTCCCCTATGTATTCAGTTTTACTTTCTCTGAAACTTCAATCACTTTCTTCTCTCTCAGTGAAAAGTTTTAGTCAAATTTACAACTTCTAGCCCTGGAACTTCCAGAAAGGTTTAATGTCAATGAACTGACTGTTGCCTTTAAACCAGGAATATGTAGTTATTCATTTACCTACAATGCATCATATCATATATGTTAATTATGAAAAAATGGAAACATTTGGGAATAGAGGATGCTTATAAGCATACTGAAAATGATAAAGCCTTGGAAAACTCGGCCTGTAAGGAAGCATTGAGATCATATGATTTACTCACTTACTTTTAATGAGAGCATGGTAAGTGAGACCAGGGAGTCAAGTAGGATGTTATTGTAATCTGACCAGAAAATGGCAAGAGTGAGATTCAAACCCTGTGACTGAGGTTCCTGTATCAAAGTCCAAGGCTCTTTTCTCTGTGTCATTTTATTCGTTATAATCTCTGATGCCATTCATTATAGAATATACATCGTAAATATGTATTTTGTTTTGGATTTGTACTTTAAATATCACTGTCTTGGGATTAGATTGAGCTATGAGTAACAATAAACAGTGGTTGAAAGAACATAGAAGTTCATTTATCTCAAATTCAAAGAAATCTGAAAGCAGCAGTAGAATGCTTACTTGGCTGTTTGATCTGATTGGGGGTTTCTTCATTTTTCAAAACCCAGACTTCTTTCAGCTGCCTGCTTCATCTACCCTAAGGAGTGGTTCTCATCTTCATGAGCAAAGATGGCTATTAGAATTCCAGCCATCACATCTACATGCCAGGTCAAGTACATTTTATGGAGATTTCCCAGAAACTGTTATGTGTCATTGGTACTTCCACTTACATGTCCTTCACAAAGAATTTAGTCACAGAGCTATGATTAGCTTTAAAAAAATCTTTGTTCCATATGTGCCATGTGTCCTTCTAATTAGGGATTCCAGTGCTAAAGGAGAAAATAATAAATATTGAGGTGGCAATTAGCAGTCTCTTTTCAACATCAAAGCACATTTACTGCTTAAATGATATTTAATAGACAAAATATATACCATACACAAAGATCTTCAACATACTGATTTTTTTTCAACCTATTGTTGCATTTAATCCTCAGATCAAGCATATGAAGGAGGTACTTAATTTATCTCATTTTTTCAGATGAAAAGAAGCTGGTGTGAAGAGAGGTTTTAGAATTTGTCCAAGCGTTCCCCAGCAAATAAGTGGAAAGGTCTGAAGTTTATCTAATATTAGTTTATTTAATAAGTGAGTCCAAGTTTAACAAATATGAAAATTCAATGTTCTTTCTGCTTTATTAAAGCACACAAACTAGAGGAAATGAAACAGTTGAACTCAGTGACTACCACCTAGAGTGGTAGAGGGTCATATTCAAGGAACTTAGAATGTCTCTATCTGCCCCACTGCCCATGTGAAATTACTGATTTACTAATTCTCCTGGATTAACTATCTGGAGGACTCTGCCATTTTTATTAGAATTTTTATTGTCTTGTTTCTAATGGGACCAGTGTTCCAAGGTCAGCATTTTCTTCTCCTCTGAGAAATGTCCAAAACAATGAGTGTACTTGGTTACAGGGAAAAAGGGAAATTAGAAAGAAATGAAAGAGGGTGATAATTGCCTTGATGAAGTCTAAGTGCAAGCTTTTCTGCTACATATCCTATTCTGTGATACCTAATCACATCTCTCCTTAAATTAAACCCCTAGTTGACTTCCTTTTTGCCTGTGGGATTAAATTTCATTTCCTCATTGTGACACACAAAGCCATGCAGAGTTTGGTTGCTGGCCGCTCCTTTAGCCTCATTCTCTGCTACTGTTGCACACTCACATTGCCCTGACTGTGAGTCATTGTCACCTGTGGGACATTGTCAAAATATGTCATCACATTTTGATCTATAGAAACAACCAAATATGAAATGTAATATAAATAAAAATTGTATGAATTTATTGCCTGCAATAAATTCCATATCATATACTTCCTACTGGTTCTGTTTCTCTGGTAGAAACCTAGCTAATACACCTGTCTCACAATAAATTTTAGTATAGGTATTTTCGTTAGAATTACTTAGTAAAAAGACTATAAAGAATTCATTACAATTTGTGGATTTGGTTTTTCAGAAGTCGTCTCTCTGTTACACAATTTGGAAAGATCCACACACTTGACAGTGCACGTGTCCTTTAGTGCAGTCATTACCAAAGCATTTACACAAAAGAAAGAAGGGGTTCTTGTAATACATTTATTCTCAGTCTGAGAACATACACTTTGACATGTATATATATCTATATACATGTATAGAGATAATTCTAAAAACTAGTCCTCATTATTCATAAACATTTACTTCATAGTAGGACAAAGTCATTTCACGAAAACTGTTCTCTTTCCTTGATCTAGTGTCAGGAAATACTTCCAGCTTTCTTCCATTTATCATACAAATAAGACCTTCCTCTTTTTATTCTTCTTCTACAGCAGACATAGTTAATAATGAATAATTAGAAGCTTTCCATTTAAAGCAGGACCAGGACAAAAATTTATATTATTAGTGTTTTACTATTTAGCATTGTAGTAGAATAATGCATAATGAATAATGAATAATAAAGGAAGGCCAAAGGAAGAAAGGAGGCAAAAGAAAAGAAGAAGGAAGAAGAGGGGGAAGAGAAAGTGATATTCTCATATGTTTTGAAAATGCAAGGAATCTACAGACAAATGATTAGAACTAATGAAAAGTTTAGCAAATGTATCTGGATAAAAGAAAAAAAATAAATCTCATTTTGATCGACTAGAAATACTCAAATATGAAATGTAATATAAAAATAATATAAAATGTAATAGAAGCTAGGAATAAATTGTAAGAAGAAACAAAAAAGATGTGCAAGTCCTTATATATAAAAAAGTCATAATAGAACACAATACATGAAAAGATATACCATGTACATAGATAGGGTGATTCAATATGAAATATAAGTAAATTCTTTAAAAAATAATCTTAAAGTCTGCTATCCCAGTCAATACTAATAGGATTATCTTTCATGAACTTCTGGCCTCAAGTATTACTCCCACTTCTGCCTTCCAAAGTGCTGGAATTACAGGCATGAGCCACTGCACCCAGTCTAACAGGATTGCTTTTATGTATCATAAAAAGTAATTGTGGAATTCACAGAACACACACACACACACACACACACACACACACACACACCCGTATACTAATATAATTCATATATTAGTGTATAATAGTATTCTAATTAGTATGCTATTGATTAGTATATTACTATGCTATTGTAAATAGTTAATGTAATTTTTAATTAAACTTTTTGAAATAATTGTAAAATCACATACAGCAATAAGTAATACAGAGATTCAATGAACAATTTACCCACTTTTCTTCAATGACAACATTTTGCAAAACTGTAGTACAATATCACAACTAGGATATTGAAATTGTTGCAGACACAGATCATTTTCATCACCACAAGTATGCCCTCTTGTTGCCCTTTTATAACCATGTCTACTTTCTAGATATTACTCTCCATCCTTACCCTTTGGCAATCACTAATCTGTTCTCTATTTCTATAATTTTGTCATTTCAAGAATATGATATAAATGTAATCATACAGTATGCAACTTTTTGGAACTGGCAATACTTACTTAGTATAATTCTCCAGAGATTCATTCAAGTTGTGTTTACCAATAGTTTGTTCCTTTTTATTGTAGAGTAGCATTTTATGGTATAGATATACTGCAATTAAATCTTTCACTGTTAAAGGATATCGGAGTTGTTTTCAGTTTGAGGCTTTTACAAATAACGCTACTATAAGGAACACTTCTACATTGCTTGTGGGAATGCAAACTAGTGCAAACTCTTTGGAAGACAGTGTGGCAACTTTTGAAAGAACTAGAAATTGACCTTTCATATGACCCAGCAATCCCCCTATTGGAAATATACCCAGAGGAACTCAAATCATTCTACAAAACAGATACCTGCACATGCATGTTTGTTGCAGCTCTATTCACAATAGCAAAAACATGGAACCAACCATGTTGCCCATGGAAGCTGGACTGGATTTTAAAAATGTGGTACATATACACCATGAAATATCATGCAGTCATAAAGAAAGACAAACATATGGACTTTGCAGCAACTTGGATGTATTTAGAGTCTCTCATATTCAGTGATCTAACACAGAAACAAAGAACAGAGTACCATATGTTCTCACTCCTAAGCGGATCTTGAACAATTTCATAAACTATAAGGGATTGGCAGTAGTGGGAAACTGCCAGGGTAAGGGGGGTGGGATTGGCAGTTGAGGGAAACTGCCAGGGGAGGGAGGGGTACACCTCATCAACAAGGGTACCTGCATAATGAACATTTGCATACCTAACCCTGAATCATACCCCACATCTTTAAAATAAAAAATAAAATCAAATAATAAAAAAAGAAAATTACAAATGCAATATTTAAAAAAAAATTCTTGCACAGGTTTTCATGTGAACATAAGTTTTCTTTTCTCTGAAATAAAGGACCAGGAGTGCCAGTTGCTGGGTTGTATGATAGTTGTGTGTTTAGTTTTTAAAAATTTGATGAACATTTTTAGAATACCTGTACTATTTTACATTACCATCAGCAATGTATGAATGATCCAGTTTCTCTGCATCTCTACCGTATTTGGTGTTTTCTGTAATATATATATATATATATTTTTTTTTTTTTTTTTTTTTTTTTTTTTTTTTTTAAGTCGGAGTCTCACTCTGTTGCCCGGACTGGAGTGCAGTGGCCGCTCCCGGCCACCGCAGCCTCGACTTGCTGGGCTCCGGCGATCCTTCCGCCTCAGCCTTCCGAGTAGCCGGAATTACAGGCGCGCGCTACCACGCCCGGCTAATTTTTTGATTTATTGTAGAGATGAGGTCTCGCCTGCCCAGGCGGGTCTCAAACCCTCGGGCTCAGGCAATCCACTCACCTCAGCCTCCCAAAGGCACGGGATTACAGGCTGAGCCACCGAGCCCGGCTTTATATTTTATATTTTAGCCATGCTGATAAATGGGATTTTCTTTGTAGTCAGTGACATTATCTGCAAATGGAAACAGTTTTATTTCTTCTTTTTAAATTTGTATAAATTTATTTACTTTTCTTGCCTTATTGTGCTGACTAGAACTTACTGGATTAAGTTGAAGAAGATTTGTGAGAGTGAGTATCTTTGCTTTATTTTTGATCTTAGAAAAAAAGCATTTAGTCTTTTTCACCATTAAGTACAAAGTCAACTGTAGATTTTTTGCAGATGTTCTTTATCAGGTTGAAATAGTTCCCTTCTATTCCCAGTTTGCTGAGAGACTTTTTATAATAAACAGGCGTCAAGTTTTGTTAAACGAAAAAAAAATTTTTTTGTCAAATATTTTTTCTGAATCAATTGATATAGTCGTAATTTTTTTTTTGGTCTGTTAATATGGTGGTTATATTGATCGATTTTGTAAAATATTAAACCATCCTTGTATCCTTGAATAACTCTATTTGGCTGTAGTGTATAATTATTTTTATATATGACCATATTTTATTTACTAATATTTTGTTAGTAATTTTTAACTCTATATTCATGAAGGCTATTGGTCTGCGGTTTTATTATTATTTTTTGGTAACATCTTTGTCTATTATTGCTATCAAGGTAATGCTAGCTTCACAAAATAAATAGGGAAATATTCTCTATTATTCTATTTTTGGGAAATGATTGCATAGAATTGGTGTTAATTCTTTAAATGTTTGGTAGAATTTTCTTGGCTTTGAGATTTCTTTGCAGGGATTTATTATTTTTTTTTTAGACCAGCCCGGTAGATAGTTTATATTCAAATTAGGCCTATTTTGGTATTCAATTTTTAGATATTTTGTAGACATCTTCATTTCCATTGCAGTTGAGTCCAGAAACATCTGTAGGCATGGCCCTGTAGGGCAAGTGGGAAACTTACTCCCAGGCCAGAAATGCTTGCAACTCTGAGTAAAAGTGTTTCTTTGAGATAAGCCACAGAGGGCACATGTTTTACTCAAGTTTTCCGCAATGAGGTGATAGCAGAGCTGTACACTCAGTTTTTAAACTTTGTTTCCCATATTGTTTTCTTTCTTTTTTTTTTTTTTGCAGGGAATTTTTGAATTTGAAATTGAATTTTGTAACAATTATAAAACTATTTAAATTATGTATTTCATATTGGGTGAGTGTAATAGTTTATGTATATCAAGAAATTAGTCCATTTTATATATATTATCGAACTTGGGCATGTAGAGTTTTTATGGTATTATCTTTAATATCCTTTTTTATGCCTGTAGGACTTTTAGTGATATATATACATTTATTTATTATATTGGTAATTTGTTTCCCTTTTTCTCTTTGTCAGTCTTGCTAAGGGCTTATTAATTTCATTGATGTTTTTAAAGTCCAGGTATTTGTTTCATTCTTTTCTCTATGGTTTCCTAGTTTCATCTGTATTTATTTCTCATTTTACATTTATTATTTCCTTTCTTCTGCTTGCTCTGGATTTATTTTGCTCTTATTTTCCTAAGTTCTGGTTTGGAAGCTTAGATTATTGATTTGAAATATTTCTTCTTTTCTAACATAAACATTTAATGTTATAAATTTCCCTCCTGGTACTGCTTTGGCTGTGTTCCATGAATTTTAATATGTCATATTTTCATTTTTATGTAGTTTAATGTATTCTTTTTATTCTTCCTGAGAAGCTTTGACTCATGAATTATTTAAATGTGTGTCTTTTAATTTTAAAGTTCTTGTAGCTTTTTTGTTATTATTTTGTTTTTTATTTATTTTTTGATTCCAGTGTGGTCAAAGAACACATTTCATGTGATTTCAATGATTTTAAATTTGTTGAGATTTGTTTTATGAACCAGGATTTTGGTGAATGTTCCATGGATGCTTGAAGAAAAGGTGCATTCTTTTGTATTTCTGTGGGATCTTCGAAAATTTTTTGTATGATTTTATATTGATTTACTTACAAAGTTTTGAATGCATCACATTGTAAAATTGTCTGGCATAGTATTAAAATTTGCGTATATCTTTTCAAGACTACTGGTATTATTTGATTACTTGAGTGAAGTGCAGAAAACTTACATCCATTTGTAAGTTCTTTAGTCATTTGGGATATTAATTATTCGCTAAATAGAATTTATTTTAGCATTTGTGAGTTTGAACTCGAGTTTTTATATACTGAAAAATTTTTAAAAAGCTAAATTAATTTTTTTTCTTGGTATTACTTCTCTTCCTTTGTGTGTTCTCTGGTTGTTTCATGATTACAAAGTCCCTTCATAATAACCCCATCTATTAAATATTTCTGATTTTAGAATTATCTTTTCAGGCTTGATATAAAACACACACATCTTTATGAATTTTTAAAAAATGGCATTAATCCTATAACTTAACATGGAAAAATTAAGATCTTATTAGTACTTAACATGTACTCCCCTCATTCCAGATACATAAATAGACAGGTGACAGATAGGTAGGTAGGTAAAGAGATAGATATTTACTTAACTTTTCAAGACTATTGCTATTATTTTACTACTTGAGTGAAGTGCAGAAAACTTATATCCATTTGTAGGTATTCTTTAAGTATTGAGGATATTAATTATTTGCTAAATATAGAGCTTACTACCTGGTAATATTTTATACTTTCTCTTATAGAAACCCTACAAGTGTCTCATTAGAATAACTTCTAAGCATTTAATATTTAATGTCATTTTTGTGCATGCCATTTTTTCTTCATTATATCTTTTCACTGGTCATCAGGAAGCTGTTGATTTTACATATTTATCTTAATTCTAAATTCTCTTTTTCACTTTAAGAATATTTGAGGAGATACTCTTAAGGGTTTTGTTTTTTTTTTTTTTTTGAGTTGGAGTCTCACTCTGTCGCCCAGACTGGAGTGCGGTGGTCGCTCCCGGCCACCACAGCCTCGACCTGCTGGGCTCTGGCGATCCTTCCACCTCAGCCTTCCAAGTAGCTGGAATTACAGGCATGCGCTACCACGCCCGGCTGATTTTTTGATTTATTGTAGAGATGAGGTCTCGCTGCCCAGCCGGGTCTCGAACCCTCGGGCTCAGGCAATCCACTCACCTCAGCCTCCCAAAGGCGTGGGATTACAGGCTGAGCCACCAAGCCCGGCTCATTCTTAAGGTTTTTAGCTTTATAATTAGATCCATTCTTAATAGCATGAAAATAGTTTAAATGCAACTAGTTTATACATTCGATCCTATCAAAGAGGAGCATAGTAAGTATAAGAGAAAAGACATAGGTTTTGAATTCATTGATTGCATTTCTGCCATATACAATATTTATGGCAATTAAGTTCTCTGAATGTCAGTGCTATAATTTGACTGTGTCCCCTCCAAAATTCAGGTGTTGGCAATGTGATAGTTTTAAGAGCGAGCCCTTTAAAAGGTGATTAGGCTATGAGGGCTCCTTCCTCATGAGTGGGACTAAGTCCCATATACAAAAGGCTTTTCTTGGCATTCAACTAGTTTACTAGCTTGCCATTCTGCCTTTGCCATGTGAGGTAACAGCGTTCCTCCCCTGAGGAGGAGGATTCAGTCCTCATCAGGCTTAAAAAAGATCAAGTTGGAATACTTTTATTTACTATTTATAACTTTTAAGAAACAGAATACTATATTGTAAAAAAATAAGAGGTATGAAAAACAAGTGCATTCTGTTTAGTAGTTTAATTCTGTGGAAGAATGAAAAAAAAGGACTGAAGTAAGTTACAACTTTATCTATACTTAAAAAAAAAGTTTTTCTTAAAAAAATTTATTACATTTTGAATGCTTAAACTACTGAAAGAGACAGGGAGGGAGGAAATGGTGGAGTGACGGGGAAAGAGAGAGAATCTCAGTTGCAGTTCTCCAAAGGTATAGCACGAAAATCCGTCAGTTTGGGCAGGAGCTAGTTTAGCAGAATTTTGCCGATGGATATTTGGTTCCCCCTGCTCCAAGATTATTTATTTATTTATTCTCTCCTCCATCACAATCACCAAAGAAACAACGAGCTCTTCCTCATTGTAGAAGACCACCACACATAAGCCACTGCAGCTCACCTTCATAAGTATTCTGTGTGGGTGCCTTTCCATTTTAAGAGAAACACCACTACTAATTTTCAATGAGGTTTATTAGGGAAATAGCTTACATTTTTGATAGGCTCTGAAAAGCTCTTCATTTCTTTAATTGGACTTTTTTTCCTTTTTAAAATCTCTACTTATTCAACTTCTTGAATGTCCTGCCTGCTAGTGCAAAACCAAAGTAATTTGGTAGGGTCTATTTCTGTCCCTTCCTCTTCCTTCCATTTCCCTTTTCGTTAGTTCTTGAGACTAATAAGCTAGCATTTGAGAAGTTGCATCAGTTATTTTTAGATTTTAGATTTTTTGTGTGTTACCCATATAGACACAAAAACATGCACAAATCTGTTCTAGTAGTGTAAAGATTTGAGAAGGCTCATAGCTAGTTGTTCTTTGATGAACAGCCATGCATGGTGTATAGAATCCATCACAGCCTGTGGTTGTGATATTTCTCCAGAGCCTGCACAGATGCCCTTCTTTCTAGAAATCTGGTATTTCTGGCTGCTATTGTCCCATGCAGCTGAATTATTGAATGCAAAGCTCCAAGGCTGCATCAAGGACAGAGAAGAAAATAAGCAATGGGTCTTCTAATAGAATTTATATACATCCATTACACTTCATTTGGCAATTAATGCAGAAATTATCTCTACCTTCTATGCTTATAGAATGTTAGTGGAAGGTCTAGTTCCAGTCTAGTCATCCCATTTCACAAAGAAGGATATTGAGTTTCAAGAATGGAGAATGCACATATTTTAGGTCACCTAACATACAGTGGAAGACTTGGGAATAATGCCCTTTGTTCTCAGCTCCAGTTCTAGAACTATCTTCTTGTAACATGCTATGTACCCAATAGTCTCAACCTGGATGAGTTCTGATCACCAGAATGAAATGCATATATGACAAAGCTAAATTGTCCCAGGATAGAGTTTTGCAGGCTTGGTCAGTGCTAGCTAAGACCAGACAGCACAGAAGTGAACTGGTGCCTACTCTCTTTTTTCAGACTATTTCACAGTCCTTTTAGTCAATAAATAGGAAGTGGTACACTCCTTAGGTAATAGATAGGACCTAGACAAGTCCTCATTCACTCAGTTTCATTTACTATAGGATACGGTGCTAACTAATCTATGCATAACCTCATTGCCTCAAGTGTTGGAATCTGCCTAGGACTGAGAATCAAGAGACCTGGGTCCTCATCCCAATTGTGCTGTGATGCCTCAGATGATACCTATTATCCTGTTTCTCAGAGTCTTCATCTGGGGTAGGCAGAATAATGGTCGCCAAAGATGTCCATATCCCAACCACCAGAATGTATTGATACCTTATACATCATAGGAGACTTTGCAGTTGTGCTAATGAATGGGGAGATTATTCAGGTGGGCCAAATGTATTCTCATGAACCCTTAAAAACAAAGAACTATTCCCAGCTATGGTTGGGTTTGAGCAAGAAGGAAGGGTGGCACAAGCCAAAGAATGAGGTGGTCCTTAGAAACTGAAAGGACAAGTAAATGATTTACCCCTAGAACCTCTAGAAAGGGGCACAGCCCTGCTGATACCTTTATGTTAGCCCATTGAGACTCAGGTTGAATTTCTGACTAATGGAGCTGTAAGATAATATACTTGTGCTATTTTAAGCCACTTGGCTTGTGGTAATTTGTTACAGCAGCAATAGAAATGTAATACACCATCTTCCCATCTGCAAGTAATATAAATAAACTACTTTAAAAGTTATGCATTGAAGAGATCTGCTCTTCTACTACTGGCATTGTCTTGGTTCAGGCTTCACCATCTCTCATGTGGACAATTATAGCACTTTCATGTGCCTCCAGTTTTACTTTCCTGTGCATTCTCTACACTAGTACCAGAAATATCACTCTTAAAGAGTTTCTGATCTTACCATCTCCTTTTTAAAATCTTTTAGTAATTTATTATCTCCCAGACTGCCAATTTTAAATGTCATGTGTGTTTCAGAAGGGTGTGGTGTCTGGGATGTAGTGGAGAATAACTAAATACAAAATAGTCCTCCAGGTAGCATTTACATACACATAGACACATAAAAATTATGTTTAATATGCAGAGGTTTGTAGATCTCTTGCAGTTCATTCATGGACTTTGCATTGTGATTAAGAGATGGATCACAAAAATAAAAGATGAATTCCTTTAATCTGTAGAGACAAGTACTTGACCTACCTCTTCCCCATTCCTCTCTCAACTCCCACCATGCCCTAGGTCACACCAAATTCTGTTTTGTTGCCCAAATGTGCTGAGCTGATTAGGCCTCAGTGTTATTCTCTCTACTGGAATAATTCTTCCCTTCCACTCTCATTGCCTAAAGAGAAATCATTTAATTTTTAGACTCATCTTAAAAGTCTGCACTTCTCTTGACCAACTTCTTACTCTCTTTGAACCCACCCCACAGGTATGAGAAACCACACATTCTTTCATTCATCCACAGCATTCTGCCTATAGTCTATCAGCCAACCCAGCCATTCAAGGTGCTCACTTGTCCAAGCAACTCACATCTTTTCAACCAGATGGCGTGCACCGAGTTGTGGAGGACAGGGCTCACACCTCAACCCCTTGGCAGTTTCTGGCACCAGACACAGCTCACCCTAAGAATGCAAATCATGACTGAGTAGATGACTGATTCTGCAATCGGTGACTACACCAGGATGTTCCTTTAATTTGCTCAATCTCTTCTATTTGCAATGCATTACTTTACAAGATCCCTAACTTTGTTAAGTTCTCTTAAGTATTTGTCTAGCTGAACAAAGCCATTTAATTTCAGCATGGGGCTGGGGCTGATGGGAATCTATTTGTACTCTTCGAATTTGACTCATTCAGAGCAACTAATACCCACCTTGATGAATATTGCAGTTTGTTCTCAATTCATGGCTCTCACTGAGGATTATCTCCCCATTGTCCAGAGTGTCTATTTTCTGCCAGAAACAGATCTATTATCTGGAGCACAACACTGTGATCTAAATTATAAGATCATTTTGTGTTAACGGTGTCAATTCCATTTGAGAATATCAAAATGTGGCATCAAGAACGCTAAGATGATGGTCAAAAATTCCGGGTCCAGTCCAGATGGCCTTAGACAGACCATATACGTTTTTCTCAGCCTCAATTTCTTCATCTCTACAATGGAGGAATTTAGACTGTTACTGCAGCGACCCTCTGGGTTAAAATTATATGCTGAGTAAAGTCATATAGCTCCCTAACCCTCACTTATGTTTACTAATCTAATGTATTTTTTCTATTAGCAGTGAAGAAACTAGAGTTCTGAAAGTAATGTGACTTTTCAAAATTGTTCAGAACACTAGAATATAATTTAAGTGTTCGCATCTAAATCACTTATTCATGTGGTCAATCAACATGTAATTTTTGAGAGTCTGTTATGTATGTGGCACTACACTGGGAGAGGATAATCCAAAAAATAAACAGGAGGAAATCGTTGCCTTCAAGGGGCTGATAGTCCATAATGAGAAACAGTCTTTTAAATAAATGTCCTGCAGTAAGATAACATTTGTCAGAGGGAAGATAACATTTGTCAGGGGAAGCACCAGGGGTGTTGGAAGCAGAGGAGAAAGCTACTAACCGCTTAAACAGGTGGCAAATCGAGACTTCTGTTTACATAAACCTTTTCACATGCATAATACTCTTGATCTGATCATCACAACCCCCAAGAGATGGAGAAGTTTTGTTTCCTTTCTTTAATCAGAAAACTGAAGGTGAAAAGTAGAGTAACTTTCTACAGGCCAGTGAGAAGTAGATATAATGAATGCAAAAGAGTGTGGTAGTGTCTCCATCACACTAAATTGATGCCTCTTTTTGATCAGTAGCCCCAACCCTCAGACAAGTTGTAACACAGCAGAAATTCATCTAGGGTTCACCAGATGCCTTCACAGGTGTTATTTATCCTTGTATTGGGGCATTCTAGTGGGACTCAAGTGGTTTCCACTAGAATTCAAGACATTAGTTGTGAGCTGGTGATAATTTGCAAGAGCACGTTGAAGGAAGGACAAAGAAGTACATACGAGGGGCTACACAACAAGTCCATAATTTATTTCTCAAAAATGTATATTTAAACTTCAGTCACCTTCAGAGTACTCTCTGTTTGAAGTAATATACCTATCGAGACACTATTTTCACCGCTCAACACAGTTTTTGAACTCGTCAATTTTGATGCCTTTTTAAAAGTGCTTCTGCCATTTTTTGTTCACTTCTTCCATTTGGCAAAATGTTTCCCTTTGAGGACCTTTTTTCCTTCAAGGAAACAAAAAACGTCACTCAGGGTGAGATCAGGTGAATAGAGAGGGTGGGCCACAGGGGTCATGCTGTTTTGGGCCCAAAACTGCTGAATATTCAGTGCAGTGTGGGCAGGAGCTCTTGTGAATCACCCATCATGAGATAGGCAAAAGAATGGAAAGAATCTCCAATTTAAAAAAAATTCACTGAAGTCAAATGCAGCCTCTCACAACAATGCTAGCTGCTACACTGATGTCGATGGGTTTCTAGAACACTTACCTCGTGGGGGGAAGCCTGTACTACAAGAGGGCCACCCTTCAAAAAATAATTCTGGATTTTTTGGGGTCCCCCCCACCTTGTACATGTGCTGGTGAGGACAGCAATTAGGAGAGCATAAGGTTTGTCACAGAGTTTGGCCCTCTAATATCTCCCTGTGAACAATCACCTGAGTCTGCTACAAGAAGGTGAAAGAACAATTTTCAGTTAGAACTCCATAAAACTTCTTTGGGTTCTAGGTTACAAGGTGTGGCAATAGATAACTGTGGAGTGAGACATTCTCCTCATTTTTATGGGGAAATCAGTGACTTTGGCATGCTGTGGGCTCCAGAGAACATGAGCCCTTTCAGAAACTCCAGAGACATCTCACACCTGTAGAAATCCCGCTATTCAGGAGCAGTTATGCCCACATCTTGTGGGGTCAATCAGTGGTACACTTGGGAGCAGGAAGATAGATGCCCCTTGAGTTATGATGGGGTTAAGTTCCAATAAACCCATTATAAGTTAAAATTATCATAAGCTGAAAATTCATCGCATACATTTAACCTACTGAACATCATAGCTTAGGCTAACCTACCTCAAATGTAGGCCAGAAACTTACATTAGCCTACCATTGTGCAAAGTCATCTGGCAATACAATACACTGTAAAGAATCTGTTGTTTACCCTTGGACTGTGTGGCTAATTGGGAGCTGCAGTTTTCACAAGAGATGATCATACTACATATTGCTAGGCTGGGAAGAGACCACAATTTAAAGTAGTTTCTACTAAATGTGTTACCGTTTTTGTACCACTGTAAAGTCAAAAGATTCTAAGTTGAAACATTGTGAGTCAGGGACAATCTATACTTCTCACAAGATGGCAGGTGGAGGAAATCTTGTGAACACATTTTACGGAGGTGGGCCAGCTTAAGACATTAATGAACCCCTGCGTGATGCCAGCTGGAATGACCAGAAAGAATAGAATAGAAATTGCAGGCAACTTGAAGTCAATGCAGCACTAGTTACATTTTTATCCTCAGCACCTACCACAGGCCTGGCACATAGTAGGAACTCAGTTTATGTCTTTTAAACTCAAGAGAGGTAGTTTTTCACAATTGTTTGATTTTACCATGGGTAATGCCGCACACATTTCCTGGGGGGCTTTTCCCTTTCACAGGTGGCCCTGCACTTCAACCTTTTTCATTCTCATCTTCGCTCCTCCTTTCTCTTAGGATTTCTAACCTCTTTATTTATCAGGTTAGAACTTTGAGTTCAAAAGATATTTGAGCCTTCGTAGTTAATTTGGAATACAATCAATGTATGATGATGAATCTTAGTCTGCCACAGAGTTGAAATATTCCAGGTGCCAATAGCACAATCTTACTGTGTCTTCTTCATGTCTCCAACACCCTTCCTTCCTTCCGTCCTTCCTAAATCAGCAAACATGGAAAACATGTACAGTTGTCTGAAGTAGACGCCCTTTAAGTTTTTGGACAATCACCTAGAGGAGGTCACTGAACATCAGAATAACCAGGGGACTTGAACATTTAGTGTCATTTTTTTAAACAAATGTTTATTGAGCCTTAGTTGGGTACCAGGTTCCCTGCTAATGCTTGACTGCATATATTGGTTCACCTGTTGTTCTCTCACCTTCCCACATGCTCATTTTCACTGAGCTCAGGGATCCTGTACTGGCAATGCCTTCCCATGGCACTGGTAGGTGATTGGGTCTTGACTTCTCTAATTCAGAAGTGATCGAACTTCTGGAAAGATCTTCAGATGTTTTATGGGTCCTAAATTCTCTCTTTGTAATAAGACCTGTGAATACCACAATTCACCTTTTGTGTTAGGACAAAGACCTTCAGAAACATTTCCTCTTTTTTCATTTAGTTCAATAATTTTTAAAAAAATCTCCTACCTCCTCATCTGAGGGTCTAAGGATTAAAGGGGAAAGAACTGTTGCTTAAAGAAAGTTGAGTTATTTTCATCCTACTGTTCATAGTTTGCTCTGATATAATAAGTCTAACCATTTATATAAAAAATTATTGACTGAATGTGTCCTATGATTAATTGAAAGAGACCATGACCTAAGATGGGGCAACAAAATTCAAAGACAAGCCACCTAGGTTTGAATTCTTGTTCTGCCACATGACAACTGAGTGATTTTGAATAATTTTCTTAAACTTTTCATGCGTCAGTTTCCTCAATTTAAAACTAAGGGAGATAATAAAAGTGTTAAATATTGAGTAGTTCATGTATGAAAAGTTATTAATAAAATAATAGTAGCAACTCCTATATCTGCTTGCTGTAGTAGTAGTTATAGTAGTACTAATAATAGAAGAAGAAGTTTTAGTAAAAGTAAGACATACATTTGCACAGCAATAATACAAAATAAAAAGAGAAATGATTAATATTCAATACAAACTAAATTTTAGTCTACCTAAGAGCATTCATTGTTGTGTGGCAATTTCTCCATAGATGAAAATGTTAAAATTCCTCATCTCCTTCCACTATGTTTGCATGCTCTCCAAGCAATCTTCTGTGGTTGAATTAAACTTTCCAGGTAATCCAGAACTGGAAAATGATGTGGTAGGTAGAAAACAGAAGGATGCCTGCCACGGGAAAGTAGAAAACTGACATTACAAAATCAATCATGTGTAAATTAGCATCAGCATGTCACTGAAAAATCTCGTTTCTATGAGTATTGACAAGGTCATTTTCTAGACCTCTGAGACCCAAGACTCTAGATTAGACATGTCCAACCTGTGGCCCATGGGGCACATGTGGCACAGGGTAGTTTGCAATGTGGCCCCACAAAATCTTTTAAAGTCATGTGTTTTTTAGCATTAAATTTCTTTGTGATTCCATATGTAGTACCATTTCTGTTCATGATCACACCTTGTTTATGACATTGCTTTTTGGCCACATATACATTTGTGAGCAGCTGTTTTCAATTATGAAGCACACAAAGAGAAAAATTTAAACCAATGTTTCTGACAAGCACCTTGAGAATTCAATAAGAATTGTAACCACTTCCAACAAGCCAAACACCGATAAATTAGTTTTATAAAAACAAGATCAAATTTCCCACTGGTTTTATATTTTTCTCATTTGTCTAAACTTTATAATAAAAACATTAAAAAATAAAAT
>NW_007255703.1:594857-621023 GCF_000164805.1 Carlito syrichta
TATACACTAAATATATTATATAATTTATGTGCAGCCCAAGACAATTCCTCTTTACTTGATGTGGCCCAGGGAGCCAAAAGATTACTCAGTGTGACCGAGGGAAGCCAAAAATTTACTCATTGCAGTCAAAAGTTTGGGCACCCCTGCTCTAGACCATGGTGAATGTTTGAAAATGACGCTGTTAGCCGGGTTCGGTGGCTCAGCCTGTAATCCCAGAGCTTTGGGAGGCTGAGGTGAGTGGATTGCCTGAGCGGGTGCGTTCGAGACCCGCCTGGGCAACTTGGTGAGACCTCATCTCTACAATAAATAAAAAAATCAGCCGGGCGTGGTAGCGCGTGTTTGTAGTTCCAGGTACTTGGAAGGCTGAGGCGGAAGGATCGCCGGACCCAGCAGGTCGAGGCTGCAGTGGCTGCGCTCCAGTCTGGGCAATGGAGTGAGACTCCAACTCAAAAAAAAAGAAAAGAAAAGAAAAGAAAATGACGCTGTTTTGGGAGTGCATTGACAGACTTGCTTAGGGACCCCTGCTTCTGCTTCATCATATGCTAAATGACTTTGTTGCATTCAGACTTCAATAGACCACACTTTAGCCCTTCTGGAATCTCTAAGCTCTCCAATCAACAATTAAATACTTTTCCATGGAAGGCATGCTTCAGGAAGTAGGATTAAAAACCTCAGAAGATAAGAACCAGTGTCTTGTCTCATACACCTAGCACAGTTCTAGGCATGTAGTGGTGCTCAAATAATATTTGTCATCCAGTTTTATGCACTTCCAAAGAGAATTTGCCTATCCTTTTCTTACAAATAATGTAAGTAAAATGTAATTAAGCTCTCTATACACTCTAATGTGCTACATACATTTCTTTACTCTGAAAATCCACTTAAACTCTCAGTATGCTAAAAATAAATAAATAAAGGTACTCCTTTGCACATGTCCCATTTCCCACACTTTCAAATCATTTTAATCTACCACTAGTAGCAGAGAAGGTCATGAAATTTCTCATTCCACAAAGGCAATTTTTAAAAAAGGAAGGCTAGATAGTACATTCAGAATGAGGGATATTCTGATGTCTATTTTGAGGAGAAGGTCAGCTCAAGGTTAGGAGACAATGTAAGGAATTGCCAAAAATGAGAGACTATGCTTTCTGCACTTTAGGGACTACCGCAAAAGTCCGACCTGCTTGAGATGCCCTTAGAAGTCTGGGACCTCACTGGTTCAGCTGATCAAGTACAGTGTTCAGTTAAAAGATGCCATTTTTGCAACTCAAATCACAAAGCAGTTACCCAGATCCATTAGTGAATTCCAGACTCCACCAGAGAAAACCAGCGAGAAAAACCACTAGAGGCATGGGACAGGTTTTCTATTTCATGAATTTCTGTTTTTATCTTTATTAATTTTTTTCTTATACATGTTAAAAAATATATTTTAAAAATTAATTTTCTTGGGGTTTTTTTGGGCATTTCTTCAGTTTAAAAGTTTCTATTTTGATTTCTCATTAATCAAAAAATGTATGGAAATATGTGTGTGGAGGGGCTTGTATTTAGATTTAGATGCCTGTTTTGCTTTTATTTGTTTGCTTTTAAACATCTGTATTTTAGTTGTTAACTTGTCATTTTATTGCATAATGGTTAGTAATTTTGCCTATAAAATTAACTTTTTGAAATTTGATATTTTATTTGTGGCCTTGTTGATGGACATGTTTTATGACTGCTGCACATGTGTTTCCAAGTGCTGTAGAACCTCTGTTTATTGACTATCAAGTTTTCTATATATTAGAGCAAACCTATTGATAGATTACCAAAATAAATATCCTCCTTCTATTTTCTGTCTGAGTTTGTCTCTTGGAGGTTTAAGTTCTCAACAACATTTTGATTTTTTTTCCAGCTTTTTCTTGTCATTCTTTCAATTTTTTATTAAACTATTTTGTAACTATATTTTAGGTATATACCAGTCCATTTTTCTTGGCTAAATGTGTCCATATCC
This sequence comes from Carlito syrichta, assembly GCF_000164805.1. Classification (NCBI taxonomy): domain Eukaryota; kingdom Metazoa; phylum Chordata; class Mammalia; order Primates; family Tarsiidae; genus Carlito; species Carlito syrichta. The sequence goes on from NW_007255703.1 coordinate 596,839, forward strand.
TTGTTTCTTTCAACTATTTTCCCCTTAAATTTATTTGTTTACACTCTATTTTATTTTTTAATTGACACAATAATAGTACATATTATGGGGTACATAGTGATGTTTGGGTGCATATAGCATATAGTGATCAGATTAGGATCATTAGAATATCCTTCATCTCAAACATTTATCATTTCTTTATGTTGGAAACATTTATTGTCATCATGCAGTGCTACAGATCACTGGAAAATTTTCTTCTATCTAGTTGTAATTGTGTATCTTTCAACAAATCTGATCCTATCCTTCTCTTCCCCCTACCCTTCCCAACTTCTAATATCCTCTATTCTACTTTACACTTCTGTGAGAATGACTTCTTTTAGGTTTCACTTATGAGTGAGACCATGTGGTGTTTCTGTTTCTAGCTTATTTCACTTAATATAATGTGCTTCAGTTCTATCCACGTTGCCACAGATGACAAGATTTCATTCTTTCTTAAGGCTGAATAGTATTCCACTGTGTGTATATATATAGCACATTTTCTTTATCCATTCTTCTGTTGTTGGACACCTAAGTTGATTTCATATCTTGACTATTGTGAATAATGCTGTAATAAACATGGGAGTGCAGATGTCTCTTCAATAAACTGATTTCCTTTCCTTTGGATAAATGCCCAGTAGTGGAATTGCTGGATCACATAATTGTTCTATTTGTAGTTTTTTGAGGAATGAATCTCCATACTGTTCTCCATAGTGGCTGTACCAGTTTTCATTCCCACCAACAGTGTATGAGAGTTCCCTTTTCTCTATATTCCCACCAGCATTTATTAGTTTTTGTATTTTTTTAATAATAGCAAACCTAACCTCTCATTCAGTTACATCTGCTTTATGCTCGTTAATCATTTCTAACCAAGTTTTTTCACTCCTTTATTTCAGTGACAATGTTATTTTATTTATTTCTTGAAAATACCAATGACTAGATTTTTAAAATACAATACAGGAGTCTATTTCTTATACATGAATTTAACCTATTTATATTGATGGTGCTTACTAAGTTTGGATTCGTTCCTACATCATAGTGTGTGTTTTTAATGTACCATGCTTTCTAATTGCTTCTACCTCTCTTCAATCTATGTCTTTTCTTGTTTTTATTAGGTATTCTTTGTTTCTTTTTAAAAAATACATTCTGTTTTGCCATGGATGCAAAAACACACCCCCACCCCATGTTTAGCATCTACTATATTGTTCTTATTTATCACTTAGGCTTTTTTATTTTTTTAATGTTTTTAGAGACAGGGTCTAGCTCTTTAACCTGGGCTGGAGTGCAGTGATGTGACCATAGCCTGATGCAACCTCAAACTCCTGAACTCCAGAGATCCTCTTGCCTTTCAAGTAGCTAGGAACACAGGCACATAACACTGGGTTTTTGGTTAATAATTTTACTTTTTGTAGAGTTGAGGTCTTGGTATGTCATCCAAGCTGGGATCCAGTTTCATTCTTTCTTCATGTGGTTGTCCAGTTTTCCCAGCACCATTTGCTAAATATTGTTTCCTTTCCCCAATGTTTGTTATTGATGACTTTGTCAAAGATGATTTGATTGAGGTAGTGTGTTTTTATTTCCAGATCTCTGTCCTGTTCCATTGGTCTCAGTGCCTATTCCTGTACCGATACCATACTGTCTTCCAATTCACAAAAATTGGGTGTCTTTTCATTTATTTGGATATTCTTTAATTTCTTTCAATAATGCTTTTTACTTTCCATTATATGTCTTACATTTCTTTTGTTAAATAGTATTATTTCCTTATTTTTATTTTCAGCTTAGTTTTTGCTAGCTTTAGAAATACAGTTGATTTTTGAATGTTGATCTTATATTCTACCAACTTGCAGCTTTTTAAAAAATCAGTTCTAATAGTTTTTTTTAGTGGACTCCTCTGGATGCTTGCATGTAAGATTGTATCATCAATAATATACATAGTTTGATTTACTTTTTCCTATTGTATGCCATTGTTTTATTTTTCTTGTTTTGTTGTCCTGGTTAGAACCTCCAGCAAAACATTGAATAGAAATGACAAAGATGGATATTTTTGTCTTATGAACTCAGGGAAAAAGACTGTGTCTCTTACTATTAAGCATAATATTAGCTGTTGACTTTTCATAGATACACTTGGTCAGATTAAGGATATTCCTTTCTACTCTTTTTTCTTAGTGTTTTTTATCCTGAAAGGATGTTGGATTTTTCTGCATATTTTGATGTTGTCATGTAGTTTTTCCCATTATTTTATTAATATAGTCCATTAAATAATGATTCATATTTGGAAATTAAACTCACCTCGCTTTGCTGGGATAAATGCTATTTGGTTAGGGTATATAATTATTTATATATCTTACTGAACTCAGTGTGTTAATGTTTGAGGCTTTTTGAAGAATTTTTGCATTTATATATATGAGGGACCTGGGTCTGTAGTTTTCTTGTAATGTCTCTGTCTAATTTTGTATTAGGCATTCAATTTTTAACATCGATTTAAACATGTTTTTCTAAGAATGACTATATGAATATTCATATCCTTTCTGCAAACAAAACACAAATATTAGTGTAATTTTATGTCCTGTTCTCCCTCTCAGTTCATATACAAATCTATAGCTTACATTAAATCAATCAATGCTTACTGTTAAACAATGAGATTTAACAGCAAGTTCTACTAATTTCTTATTTTTTGTTCTTGTTATTGCTTTCCACAACTTACTTCCTACCTCCTAAGTTACTTTCTCTCCTTCTTGTATGCTATTTTCTACTGTTTTCTGCTTTTTTTCCCCCAGAGAATGTGGGTTATTGGTTTTCTGAAGCCATGTGTCTCTGGAAATAACTTCTTTAAATCTTTATTTTCCAGTAAAATTTTGACTGATCATAGAACTCTTGGCTTGAAGTGCATTTCACCTAGAATTTCTTTTTATTTTTCATGTAGCTAAAGCAATGGCTGATGGTAATCTGACTCTTCTTCCTTTGTAGGTGAATTTGCTTTTCTTTTTCTGGGTGATTCTCTGATTTCCTTTCCCCATTTGGGTTCTAAAATTTCCATATGTGAAGTTGTTCTATTCTTGCTGAGCATCTTGTCTTTCTTTAGTTTGGGAACTTTTATTATTTCTTTAAAGATTCATTTCTTCTAGAACATCTATTAGATGGATTTTAAAAATCTGGAATCTGTTTTCCATGATCTTTAATCTTTCTTTAGCTATTCTAATCTTTTTATTCCTTTTTGCTGCTTTCTATGAGAATTCCTAAGCTCAGTTTTCCAGCCCACTAATTCTTTTTACAGTTGTGTGCATTCTACCACACAAGCAATATGTTGCCTTTTTTCCTTTACATTCATTGATTAATTTCTTTTTAATTTTCATGATCGCTAGTTGATATTTTACCATTATAAATCTTTTATCTCTGTGTCGATTTAATTTTTCTTTTTCCGAGTACAGAAGACTTTATCGATGGTACATGGCAAAGCAGGGCTCCCTAGGTCCCCCTGTTCTTCAGAGTGTCTGGCATGGACAATATGAGGGGGGAGGTTCTCAGTGTGGTCGGGGACTCCCCAGCAGCTGAGGGCTTCTCGCTTCCTCTCGTGATCTCGCTGGGGCTGGTGGTGCGGGGCTCTTACTCCTTGGAGGCCATGTCGGCCATGAGGTCGACCACCCTGTTGCTGTAGCCAAATTCATTGTCATACCAAGAGATGAGCTTGACAAAGTGGTCATTGAGGGCGATGCCAGCCCCAGTGTCAAAGGTGGAAGAGAGGGTGTCGCTGTGGCAGTCGGAGGACACAACCTCGTGCTTGGTGTAGCCCAGGATGCCCTTGAGGGGGCCCTCGGAGGCCAGCTTCACCACCTTCTTGATGTCGTCAAATTTGGCGGGCTTCTCCCGGCGGCCGGTCCACAACAGACACGTTGGTGGTGGGGACATGGAAGACCATGCCCGTGAGCTTCCTGTTCAGCTCAGGGATGACCCTGCCCACGGCCTTGGCAGCCCCGGTGGACGCAGGGATGATGTCCTGGAGGGCCCCGCAGCCCACGCCACAGCTTCCTGGAGGGGCCATCCACAGTCTTCTGGGTGGCAGTGATGGCGTGGACGGTGGTCTTGAGTCTCTCCACGACGCCGAAGTTGTCGTGGATGACCTTGGCCGGGGGAGCCAAGCCGTTGGTGGTGCAGGAGGTGTTGCTGACAATCGTGAGCTTGTTCTGGTACTTCTCGTGGTACACGCCCATCACAAACATGGGGGCGTCAGCGGAGGGGGCGGAGACGATGACCCTTTTGGCTCCCCCCTGCAAGTGGGCCCCAGCTTTCTCCAAGGTAGTGAAGACATGGTGGACTCCACCACGTAATCAGCGCCAGCGTCACCCCATTTGATTTTGCTGGGATCTCGCTCCTGGAAGACGGTGATGGGACTTCGTTGATGACGAGCTGCCAGTTCTCGTCCCTGATGGTGCCGTGGAACTTGCCGTGGGCGGAGTCGTACTGGAACACGTACACCCTGTAGTTGAGGTCAATGAAGGGGATGTTGATGGCAACGATACTCAGCTTGCCAGAGTCAAAAGCAGCCCTGGTGACCCGGCGCTCGATACGGCCAAAACCGTTCACTCCGACCTGCACCTTCGCCATGGTGTCTCGCCGACGGGAGGAGCAGAGCTAATTTTTCTTATTCAAGACTCATGTTCTGCTTGTTCTTACCCTTGTGATTCAGTGGTACAGGTTCTGAGTTGAAGTTTGCTGTTTCTTTTTCATAGTATTGACTTTCCTCCATTTATTTGGTGAGAGTGGGCTGTGCATCTGTCTTTGCAGCTGAGTGTCTGTTTGGCTGTGCTCTGTTTGTTCTTGCAGCATGTTTGAGAGGTGGAGGGGATGTGTTTCCTGGATTGTACTCTCCCTTTGCACTGATGTTTGGGAAATAGTGGCACCTGTGTCAGAATAGCTGTGTGTGGTGACTTGTGCTCTGGATGCTCTCCTTTCTCTTGGGCAGGGGTCCTCAAACTACGGCCCGCGGGCCACATGCGGCCCGCCGAGGACGTTTATGCGGCCCACCGGGTGTTGTTGCCGCCGCTGCCTGTCCTGCCTAGCAGCCGACTGGTCTGGCCCGCCGTGCGCATGTGTGGAATGTGCATCGCACTCTCCGACTCCCCTCCTTCTCTCTGTCTCTCGACTCCTCCTCTCAGTCTTGGGTGTGATCCGACGAGTCACGAGCTTGCCTGTGCAGAGCCTGCTGCTGCCTGAGGACCGAGGTAAGAACAAGTTAGGATTTATTTTTTTTGAAGTTAGGAGGTCTATTTTTTTTTTAATTTTGCAGTTAGTAGGGCCTTTTTTTTTTTTTGCGGTTAAGGGGAACCTTTTTTTTTCTGAAGTTAGGAGGTCTTTTTTTTTTTGCAGATAGGGGGCGCCTTTTTTTAAAAACTGTAGTCCGCCCCTCCAACGGTCTCAGGGACAGTGAGCTGGCCCCCTGTTTTAAAAGTTTGAGGACCCCTGCTCTTGGGTGTCACCAGTTACCTGTGGTCCTGCCTTATCTCCCTAATTCAAATGTTACAGCATCATTTTGCCAGAGGGCAAGACTCCTGCAGTAGCCAGCTGCCCTAGGAGTGGGAGTCAAATTGGTGCACTACCTTGCACCAGGTCAGTCACCCTGGGTCTCCTCCTCTTTCTTTGTTGTTTCTACTCTTTCTGGGCAAGTAGAATCTTTTTCAATAGAACCCCCTTGATGCCTTTTGAATTGTGGTTTCTCTTTTTCACACCAATCCCACTTGCTTTCTGCTTTTAAGGAATTCATGGCTTCTGAACCCACTGGAGATTCATTTCTTGGTTTGGAAACTCATTTTGGACTTATTTTTTCTTTTATATTTTATATTTTATATTTTACAACACTTAGACATTTAGTATGAGACAGGAGGCTATAGCAAACTTGATGTTATCATCTTGTAAGAAAAGTTAGTGGCTCTTTCTTGGAGCCCGAGTTCTGTGGCCACCATCCTCCTCCTTGTTCAGTTGAATCCTCTGATTGAGAGAAAAACACAGGACGAGACAAAGCGAGAAAGATGAACTCAGAGAGCTGTTTGCGACTCATTTGAGGAAGGGGCATCTCTTAAGTAGCCCAGGGCTGCCTATTCTATTTACATGCCTTGTAATGACAGGTGCCACCTGCAGCCAAGAAACAAAGAGGGTATTTTTCAAAAGTATGGGACAGAATCAGAAGCTCAGCTATAGACAAACCCCAGCTGGCTTCTTTTTCCCCCATCAATAAAAGGCCCTGTGCTTGCACTATGGCTCCATTATCCCCTGCAGCATCAAAGCCAGGACAGGCTTCTCCTATCTCGGATGCTGACTGCAGCTCTTCAGCTGAGCCCTGCTTCCTGGTGCAAACGCAGCTGCACATACTCCACATGTTCTTTGAGTGTCTTCTTATTCTTTCTTCAAATTCACCAAGGGCAGCAAGACATTTCTTCCAAATGAGTTCTTTCAAAGCTAATACGGTGTCTGAGTTTCCAGCTTGCCACATTATTATTTTTATTTAATCTCTATCTTATTTCTTATTTTTCTTTTTTACATATGACAAAATAGTTATCAATAGACATTCATTGAAGGGATGCTATGTGCAAGTCCTCTTGATAAAGAGAAGGTCAGGAAATCTGTGGTATTTCCAGAAAGTCATCCAAGGTGTCCTTGAAAGAGGAGAGACTACAGATGAAATGGACATCTAGAGTTTTTTCTATCCCAAACCTTTATCTGTATTCTGATAATAGCAATCCATCTTCCTTTAAAGAACTGCTCCTCCTTTACTCTGACCATGTGATGTTGGAGAGATCAGTCATCTTAGAGTCCTGCCCTTATCACGTTACCTGGGTCTGCTTGATCATGTCCTCCATAGTGGTGAACAAAAGTTAGTCCTAGAGGTAGGCACGTGTTATGTGGGCCAATCTGAGTTCTTCCTCAGGATTAATGTACACTGACACTGTGTTGGGGATTGAATGTTTGTGTTCCTCCAAAATTCATATGTTGAAATCTAACCCTCAATGTGGTGCTATTTGGAGGTGGGCCTATGGGAGGCAAGTAGGTCATGAAGGTGGAGCCTTCAATGTTAATAGTGACCTTATAAGAGAAAACTGGAGAGCTAGCTCACTTTTTCTATCATATGTGGATGAGAAGTCGGCAGGCTGCAACCCAGAAGAAGGCCGTCACCAGACCCGGCCATGCCAGCTCCCTGATCTCTGGCTTCCTAGCCTCCAGAACTGTGAGAAATAGCTGTTTGAAGTTTAAGCCACCCAGTATGTGAGACTTTGTTATAGCAATCCAAACTAAGACACACAGTGAGAAGAAGATTCTTTCCTCTGAGTTCCTACAGTTGTGATGATGGACTGAAACTGCCTCTATATGTGCCATCGTCTTCTCCTACTCACAAGGAAGATGCTCCTCCACATGAGAGAAAAGAAGACCAATGTCAGGGAAGAAGAGACAAGGGAGATGGAGAGAGAAAGGAGATCTGATGACACTATGTGAGGTCCTGAATCCATTGAAATCTCTTCCCTTGCCCCACCCTTTCTATTCATTTGTGCCTTGTTTTCTTGACATTCCACACTGTGTCTTTTACAAGCCTTTGCACATGGTTTATAATAAAGAAAAAGTTCTTTAGGTCCTCTTTTTTTGTCAATTATCCTCCAAGGACTATCCCAAATATCCCTAATTCCTCCACATATAGTTAGCATCTCTGGCTCCCTACCCCTACCCAGAGCACTTTGAGCAGACTTCTAAGATAGCCCCATGATAGTTGTCTCTACTTCTTTTTCCTCCATCAGATTGTGGGTTCTTTGAGAGTAGGGACTGTATCTGATTCATCTCTTAAGTCCATGGTCTCAGATAGCGCTGGGCATGAGACAGAACATCTCAGTCACCATGTGCCACTTAGATTTGACTTTCTGTGAAAGGAATGGAGCGGGATGCATGTGTGGGTGTGGAAAGAAAGGTGATTCTCCTAGAAAGAGGTTTCACTCCTGCCATCAAACCACCCACTGCTGTCTCTTGAATCTTTTCGTTGCTAGAGATTCTCTGAACTACATTGTAAATAAAAAGAGAATTCACTTTTGTGGGGGGAAATTGGTACCTTCAGGCAGCAGAAAGGGGCTTAGGAGAGGTCCTGTATGTCACCCAAGCTTGAATTTCACACACAGTAATAGGGAACCACTGAAGGATTTTAATTAAGGGCATCTAAATGATGGTCGAGCAATTTAGAAAAACTACTGAGCGGGGAGCAAATTGAGGCTGAAGACAATAAAGACAGGAGGAGAAGCAATGGGGATACTTTGGCCGAAGAGAGAGGATAAGGACTTGGACTGCGCCCTGGGAACAGAGAGAAGGGCATGGCCTTCCTTTTCATTTCTCCCTCCCTTGCTCCCCACAGCTGAGCAAATGAGATCTCCACCCTGGAGGTCTCTCATTCTTCTCTGTCTTGTCTGCAAACCCCATAATGCCTCTAAATCAGAAGAGAACAAGGTTTTCTCCTTGCCCCATAGAATCCTTGGGAGTTACATCTTTGTCAGCACTTCTGCTTCCAGCTCCCATCGGATCGGTTAATGTTTCTTTTATGAAGCGAGGACACCTGATTTCTGTCAGTGCAGGGCTTAAGGCTGCCTTGTCAGCACTCTCTTCCTGGATGGCCATATCAAATAGACAGAGGAAGAAGGCAACCAAACCAGTGATCAGATTCCAAGACGATGATGCCAGGGCTGCATGCTGTTTGGGAGAGTAGAGTTAGATGGAACAAAGGGGTCCTGTGGTGCTAGGATGATAGAATTACACTTTCAGTTGGGGCTGCCTGTCCTGGTGGCGTGGGAAAAATTGAGGACCAGCTGCTGGCCATTTGGTCATCTAGACAAGCCCCTTCCCTTGTCTGGTCTCAGCTTCTTATTTAGAAGATGTCAGTGATTCCTGAAGGTCTTTTCCAGGTTATGCTAGTCCAGACTGAGGGACACAGGGGTCTTCTATTTGTTACCACCTGTGACAGTTCCAAGAGTTGTGACAGTCCCAAGAGTTACAGCAGTCCTCGCTCTGCTTGCTACACTTATGCACTCATTTATTTATCAAACACATTAATCATCTATTCGTTTATTCATTCATTCAGCAGATATCCATTCAGTTGCAACTTTTTGCCAGGCACTGTGCTCTGTGATATGAACACAAACATAAATAAGAGGCCCTCTGGCTCTTAAGAGTTTACAGTCTAGACAGCAATCCAGAAACATAAATGGATAATCACCACAAAATGACAAAGTCAAAACAAAGTGCAAAGAGTACAGGGAACAGAGTCATTACTAAAGAATTTTGTTTTATTCATCCTCTAAGCATCTGTCATTTTTCTTGAAACACAGGTTAGGTTCTCAATGAAGAAAGTGACATTTAAGCTGGGCCTATGAATAAGTAAAAGTTTTCCAGGTAGAAAAGGTGAGAGGAAAGCATTCCAAACGAGGGAACTAAATAAGTTGAGGATTGTAATCATGAAAGAATTTAGATGTCTGTGAAAAGGGTGAGCAGCTCTATGATCCTGGTGTTCAGGGCACTGTAAAACACTGTTAGAAAATGAGGTTGGAGAATCAGATCAATTCAAAGGGAGGATTGTGCCATATCAGAGAACTTGTCTATGTCCAGGGCAATGAGAGACCATTGAAAATTGATTACAGCAACTTTGAAAGGCTCTGCTAGGCCTGATGTGAGTGGATTAGGGCAGGAAATGCCCAAAGTAGGGAGTCTTGTTGGGACCTTCTTCAAGATGGTGCTACTCTTGGCTCAAGGCCAGCTGGTATGAGAAGGTAATCCAAATTCTCCATCTCAACAATACAGAGTGGGTCATTGATTCCTGAAGATTCTGATGAGGGAGAAGTAGATCATTTGAGAAGAATCTTGACCTGAGCAATGTCCCTATAGATTGAATATATTAGGAAAGCAACTGACATCTTGTCAGAGCCCAAAGAAAACAAGAAAGCACTAACTGTTTAAAATGCCTAGTTTAATTTTCCCTAATTCTCCTAACCTAGATCTGGTTGATTAACAGAAATTGTTTTTATTGCTTACGTGAGATGTAAAATTCCACAAAACATGTTGGCTAAAAACAAAACAAAGCAATCAGATACTGCCAGTCTATAGGGAAGCAAAGATTTGTTTAATCTCCTGATTGACTGGGGTGGGGAGCTGAAGGCCAGAGAGGAAGAAGGACGTACGTAGCCAAGGTCCCTCAGCAAGTTAGTACCTACAGGTGGATCAGAACCTGAATCTCATGACTACTGGGCATGGGTTTCCCCGGCATGACCCAAGCCTTCTGGCTGCATCTACCAAAGGAAGAGTTAAATCAATTTTGTCTTAGTAAGCACAGGTGGTTCGGCTCTCAGAGAAGATGAAGCCAGAATTTCCCCTGAGGCTCAGCCTACCAAAGCTTTACCGTTGTGCTGACTCATTTCCTATAAGTAAGGTCACTTCCCTGTTTAAAAACTTTGCAAGTCCACAGGGGAAGTTCAAACTGCTTAGAGTGGCATCCAAGGCCTTTCATCTCTGTGTCCTTCCTTAGGCTCCAGACTCATCTCCCACTCTTACCCCAGTATATGCTGTTCACCTGGAGGAGTTTTTAAATATATTTTTATGCTCAGGTAGTATTTCCAGAGATTTTTGGGGTGGGCTCCAAGCATCTGTATGTTTTAAATCTCTGCCTATGATTGTAATGTGCAGCTAGAGTGGAAAACCACTCTTCATCCACAGTCAACTACTTTCTATTATCCAAATCTGCCTTGTACTCTCTGAGGCTTTGGGAATGTCTTCCTTACTCTGCCTCATCCCACTTCTCCATCTAGTCTTCCTGCATCCTCCCAAGTTTGGTCTCTTCTTTTGCTTTGGACCTTTGTACAAACCATCATCATAGCATTTATACTCCTTTGCTTGTGTGTCTTTCAGGTACCCTACGGAGACTGTGAACTCTGCAAGGAAGATGCTGTTCTATTTATCATTTCTTCATTGTCAGCATCACAGGACTTGACACATAGTAGGTGCTTAGGAAATAACTATGATCTGAATAAGAGTTTCTGAACTCCAGAGTGACCTTTGCTCAGAAAGCTGCCCACTTCTTAGGAAGGTGAGACATGGGGCAGAACATCTGAGAGATGCCACAGAGGACTGCGTTCTAACATTTGATCTTTTCCATCTTCTGTCTCCAAGGAAGAATATTATCAAACGACTTTTTACCTGCAATTGAAAATGAAGCCCTCTTGTGTGCCTGGGAAACCTCATAACTAAAAAAGGGAAATTAGAATATTTAGACCCAGAGAGACCTTGTTTGGAAACGTCCTGCCCTGACTGGTTGTATGATTTGCAACTAGTTACTGAAAGTATGTAAACCTCTATGAAATAATATACTATAAAGAGTTCAGCACACTGCCATCCATAGAATGAATTCTCCATGGGTGTGAATATAATTTCTTCCAAAAGAAATGGTTTCAGAATCCCCCAATGTTCTTTCCAACTGTCTTTTCCTAGATGTCTCATTCTCTGTCATCTTTCTTACTCTCTCTCCTCTGTCTTTCCCACATTTTCTTTTCCCTGACCCTTTCCTTTCTTCTGTCTCCTTCATACTTTCTTACTCTGTAGTCCAACTGGTTCTCCTAGGATTCAACCATGGAGAAGGAATGAATCCTTCTGGCACTCTTTCTTTCCATGTGTCGTTAGGGGACAAGATGAGCACACCCAGCACGATTAAAGCAAGTTGGGGAGAAAAGTCGAATACCAACTTTTGCTATAATCCAGAGCCAGAGCAATAAGAGCCTGGCTTCTCTGAGCTGGGGCAGGATGCTGGGAAGGAGAGAGTGAACCTCTGACATAAATTCTGCACAGTGTGTTTTTATTGCTGCATAATCCATGCTCGTGCCACTGGTCTGCATACCACCGGTTAATGGAAACCTCATGTTCTACTGATCTAGCTGCCTCGTGGTTAACTCTTGAAGGGCCAGTTATGCACTCAGGCCAAAGGAAATCCTTTCCAGAAGGAAGCTGGGTTATCAGACAGGCAGGCGCTGGCTCACATTTTGAGGGAAGTCACCATGAGGTGCAGTTAATGATAAAGGCAGGAATGTGGCAGACAGGCACTGGTCTGAACCTGTCTGCAGAGCTACTCATGAAATGCTCCATGGCATTTGGGTCCACTCATTGCCTGAAGCCTGAGCTATCCCTGGATTCGTGGAGCTGGCCATTACTGGCTTGCTGCTCACTGTCTTGGAGCTTTGATTCATCTGGGAGAAAGATCTCAGGAATCTTCACACAGAGCCAGACAGGCGCAGAACAGATGCATGATGTGAGGAGGTGCTGCCCTGCAATACGGTGTGGGCTGTGGGTCTATATGAAGGGAGCTTCAAGGAGAAAGTCATGACCTGTGGCTGGAGGGGCCAGGAAAGACATCCAGAGAAGGGTATATTTGATCTTGAAGGTCTTGATGAGCAAAGAGATGTTTTATTTTTATTTATTTTTTAAAATTTTTAAATTTTTTATTTTAAAGATGTGGGTACATTTCAGGGTTAGGTATACAAATCTTCGTCATGCAGGTACCCTTGTTGATAAGGTATCCCTCCCCCCCACCCGACAGATTCCCACTATTGCCAATCCTGTACCCCCTTCCCTGGCAATCCTTTTCTTATAGTATTATGATAATTGTTCAAAGTCCGCTTATGATACTCAGTTATTTGTTTCTGTGATAGATCACTCAGTATTATAGACTCTAAGTCATCCAAGTTGCTGTGAAGTTCATAATTTTGTCCTTCTTTATGGCTGCGTAATATTCCATCATGTATATGGACTACAGTTTTTTTTTTTTAATCCAGTCCTCTTTCTATGGGCAGCACGGTTGGTTCCATGTTTTTGCTGTTGTGAGCAATGCTGAAATAAACATGCATGTGCAGGTATCCTTTTCATAGAGTGATTTCAGTTCCTACAGGTATATTCTCAGTTAGGGGATTGCAGCATCACATAGAAGGTCAGTTTTTAGCTACAAAGAGATGTTTTAAAAATAAATTTATTTTAGTATAGAGATGTGGAGCACAAGTCAGAATTAGGTATATATGTAGTCTACATGCAGGTGAAGTTTAGGCCTCCAACTGGTCCTCACTTCCCCTAGTTTAGGAGCAGGTACACTTTGTGTTATTTAGTGCCCACTCCTCCGGCAGCATCCAGTGACTGCTGATCCCTCCCTTGTGCTATTGTGATTAACGTCCACGTCCCACTTACAAGTGAGAACATGTATTACACATACAGAAGAACAAAATCATTACAATAAACTGGATGGAGTTGGAGATCATCATACTTAATGATCTATCACAGAAACAGCTGAATACCATACGGTCTTGAAGAGATGTTTTTTAAACCAGGTAAATAAGGAGAAAGGTCAGTCACTCCTATGAAAAAGCAATGTTGGTAAAGTCTAGACATATTTTCTCATCCAGAAAAGGAGACATGGTGTAAGAGTTGGCTGTGGGGTCACACTATCTCCTAACCCCAGCCTTCCTAGTAGTTTTGTGACCCAGTTTTATAACCTTTGTGCTTTTGTTTCCTCATTTGTAAACTGAGGCTCTTCAAGATTGCTCTGAAGATTAAATGATGAAATGCATTTTAAAGGTCTGGGTAAATGTTGGCTATCATTACCACTGGGGAACAAAGGACAGCTTGGAAGGGGCAGAACACATGTTTAGGGACAATGGAAAAACTCAAGGTTAGTCAGGGGCCAGATGGTGAAGGAACTAGAATCTGTATTGAGGATTTGAACTTAATCTTCTGGGTCATGGGAAATCACTGAAGGTTAATTCATTCAAATACTGTCCTCTGGAGGGGTTCTCTTTTTGGGAGATCCTTCCCAGAAAGTCTTTTTTACCTTACCATCAGAGATCCAAATTGCCCTGGTAATGTCCATCCAAAGAGAAGCATCAGCCCCAGGTGGCTCAACTTACACTCACCTCTCTTTCTACCATTGTCACACCACTTTGTTCTTTCACTTTAGCCCTGGGGATTCAGATTCAAGACCTTGTCCCTGAATATCCTTCTCATCACTGCCAGTGAATGTCCATGACTACAAAATATGGAGAAGGAACCAGGTCTGGAACTACCTAAAGTTCTAGGTACCAAAGCAAAGTTTGTGGCACAGTATCTCCTTGTCCTAGTTAGAATGAGTTGTTGGCTTGTGAAAACCGCTGGAAAGATGCCACAAAGTGGTGATGCATCCTGCAAGTAACACTGATGGGATTTGAGCAGCAGTTCACCAATGGAGGCTGCCAGTCTGTTTGTGGGGTTATCAGGGTAATGGATCCTGGCATTCTGCTCGCACCATCTTTACAAACGTCACTTTCACTTTATTGTACATTAACCCCAATCTCTTCACAAGCTCCAAAATAAAACTTCTTTGCAAACAACCAAAGTCCATCTGCTGTGCTGTTAAAAATATCCCAGCATGAAAATACTGAAGCATTCGATAAACCCATGATCAGAAAGAGTAGAGTGGACTCACCTGAAAATACCTGCCTTTGATTGGGAGAAATCTGTCTTTCTTTCTCTCTTAGGTGAGAGATTGATAACCCCACTCCCCTGGTAAAAGTGGAAGCCGAATTCTTAAGAGTGATTGGATTTCAAATATTACATCCGGTTGTCCTTATGAGCCCATATGTACCTATTATTATGTACCCTCAATGGAACTCATCATGCCAGCTGCTGACAGGTTAATCCTCTAGTTGAGAATGAATGAATGAGCCAATGAATAATTAGCAGGTAAAGGTTCAATGTCTCCACTTAGTGCACATGAATTTCATTCAATTCTTTTTCCATTTCTTGATCAATTATTCATTACAGAGAGAGAACACTTCTCCATAATATTGCCAACAATCTGCAGGTTGGGTCTCATTTCCTCCTCTAAAAGAGTAACCCCCAACAGTGGGTATTTAAATTGCTCCAACTCTGCAGCCATACTGCACAGCCCATCTATCACAGCAATTTGTACAAATGCCACTCTAGTATCCAGGCCTATGTATCATGTATTTTGAGATTGCACAGTTCCTGAGGCCTTTGTAAAGCAAACCTTTCATGAATAAATCAGGAAATACCCTGATGCATGCTTTATGTAGAGGAAGATATTCTATTTAGGTCACGCAGGGAAGTTCTGCCAAGTTTGCTAAAATGAACAAATCCCCTGAGTGCAGTCTACCTCTACACATTCTGAAACACAAGCAAGTATCTCCCAGGCCCCTGGGGCTGTGCTGTATAGACACTGAGGTCTCCAAGTCTATAAAGTAGTAGTTTGATCACCTGAGGCTCCAAAGACTTTTAAGTCAGGAGCCAGGCCAAGAATTTTGGTAGTCCATGGGAAGAACTTTGCAAATGGAAAATTTGTCCACTGTGGAGCCTGGGGCAATGGGACTTCTGCAGAGCAAAGGAAGAAGGAACGAGAAAAAAAATACAGTGAGCCTGTTGTCCCAGCCAGCTTTTCGAATCCCTTAAGAAAATCCCTGACTTTGTTTGACTCCAAAGTATTGCAATTGACTTTTTTGATCCTCGGAACACAGGATGTGGCCTAGTGCGCCCTCCCCTTTAGCAGTGGAAATTCTCCTGATAAGAATAAGGATTTCCAGATTTCCAGCCAACCTCAAATTAGGGAGGGTTATTTGGGGTAGAAGAATGCAGAAAAAATTTGAATGATTCTCTTCCTTTTAACAAGGGCAGGCAGGCCCAGCTCCTTTTGCCCAGAGATAGCTGTGTGAGATTGGAAGACCTAGTTTGAAGGAACAGATGGAACCATTGACTCAGATGCTAGGTAGTAAGATCATGAAGAAGTCGAGATGTCATTAAGAAGGTAGGCAGGATGCTTGGACAAGGACTAAGATAATAGTACCATGTTTGGATCAGGAACCAACCTTTGCTTTGTTGATTCCTAAATTTGTCTGAGGCAGTGCAGCTAGCACCAATCAGCCTCGTGGAGACCGGTTTCTTCTAACAAAAGTCACAAGAAACTAACTCAAAGCAAAAAATTTCAAGCAGTTAAGATTGTTGCTAGGAACACATCAACCTATACCCTGATTCTCTGAGAAGTTACACACACACACACACACACACACACACACACACACACACACACACACACACACAACAAAGGTTACCTTTGTATATAGAATACGAACAAAGAGCCTTTGTTCTTATTGATGTCCCTAACCTGAGATGGTGCCTCTTCTGCAGTTTTGCCCCTTTGATTGTGTTGAATATGTGATGACCACATCCACGTTCTTTTCTTCTGTTTCCAGTACTCTCTTCCAAACATCTGTCTTTGGTTGAAACTTTCTTCCTTAGATTCATCAATGCCCAGCTTTAAAAAACTGGAGTATTTTGAGGGTTCTCTTTAAAGGTGTCATTTGGAACCCCTCAAATTTTTAACCTTCTTTTTTACTGGTTGCCAAGGTGAAGATTTTATATATAGTTGGTCATAGTAATTTACAACTTGATTTCCCAGTGTTCCTCTCTCAAAATGTCACTGATTTTCAAGTTCTGAGGTATACTTATTTTATTCTGTTATACCACTCGAGTGACTCAGAAGTTTGAGTTTTACTTTGTTTCTGAATAGGCTAAATGACCTTGAGTACGTTTATTTATTCATAAAATGTTGACCAAAATATATACGCTCCCTAATCTAGAGAGAAGCACCTATTGAGAGAATTTATGTTGAAGCATGGTATGAACTATATGTTGCTATACAAATGGGAGGTGATTTTGCTGAAGATTTTTCACATAATGTCTCTGTTTTTTCTTTTTGTTTCTTAGCATTTTCTGCAGTGTCTGGCATATAGTAGGCAATCAATAAAAGTTGGTCGCTTGATGGTTGTCTTGTAAATGGGAGCCCAAAGCAGTAACCAATTCTCTCTCTCTCTCTTTTTTTTTTTTTTTAAGTAACTGATTCTCTAAGGAGAAGGAAACAGGAGAGAGCTTGAAAAAAGATGTACCTTTTTTCTCATTATAAAACTAATACTAGTGCAAATGATAAAATTTAGAAAATGCATGAGAAGAAAATTAAAATACTCCATATTTGCCACCTGTTACTATTTTGCTATGGAGCACAACGCTGGACCTGGAATCAAGTAATCAATCTCTCTTTCTTACTTGTACACACGCTGATGTATCCTCAAAGTACACTATTGTTCCTTTAAGTGGTGGTTACAGCTCAGACTTAAAAATATATATTCTCTGCAGAAAAAAATAAGAGATTAGTTCTCTAGCTAATCTATTAGCTCATTAATTAATAAAAATCTGAGAAATGCAATTTAGGACCTGTGAAGTCCCATTCTCTCTTAGTTTTACTCTTAAGGTAAATACAAATAATAATATCTAATATTTATTCAATGATTACTATCTGCTAGACATTGACTTAAGCCCTTTACACATATTAACTTATTTTATTCTCATACCCTTGATAGCAGATACTACAGTCCTTTATCTACAATTCTACAGTTCAGAAAACTCTGGGAAAGTTTGGGCAAGTTTGGTGAAAACGTCTTTGGCAGCAAAACCTTATCTGACCTGACATGAGGCTATCCATGGTTTTTATTTTTCTCACATATGAACAGATGAGTCTCACTGGAAAATAAAACATTAATGTGTTTAATTACAGGGTGTTGTTCCAGAGCCTTCTGAGGGTGTTGTATGTTAGTACACATTTTGTTACCTTCATAAAATTTGAAAAATCCTGCATCACAAAAAATATTTCAGTCCAAAGATTTCAAGTCTGTGATTTTGAACATATCTTAATACTCCCACTTTACAGATAAAGAAGCTGGATCATTAAGCCATAATGGTCTTGCCCAAGCTAGGTCAGGATTCTAACTCGGATTGGCAATTGTCTTAAGAGTCCGTATTGAAAGTCTTCGCATTTGTGTAGTACTCAAATATTTATACAACTCTTTCTAGCACACTTACTTTAAGAGTTCTACTTAGATTTTACTCATTTTATATTCAAGACAAGTGAGATCTGGGGAAGCGACATGACTTGCCCCAGGTCCCATAACTCTAATGTAGCAGAATTAGCACTCAAGCACCAAGTCTGCTGGTTTTTATCCCCTCTTATCCCAGAGCCCTGATGCCTGCCCTCGGATTACCTGGACAATCACCAAACTCACAACATAGCACATTATGCCAGCATGGCTATTCAGGCAGGCTGCAAAAAGACGATTTTACCTCATTCCAAGCCACCAATGACCAGAAGCAGGTTTGTTTGTGGTGAGAAAGCTTGGAGCTGTCAAAAGTAACTGTGTGATCCACACATCAGTATTTTCCAGCCAAAGTATCAGGCTTATCCAGTATTGCCACGTTAGAAATTAAGGCATGGGTTTTGAAGCTCACAGTTCCCCCATTTAGAATAAAATACTCATAATAATGAAAAAAGCACCAGAACATGAGGACAAATATCCAAGACCTGGGTCTGGATTTTTCACCTTGGACAATCATGATATCTCTGAGATTCTCTGGGGACATGTACCTGTTCTACCAATGGCACATGAATACTGTGTGGACCCAAAAGAAGCTACATGTAATGGAAACCAGAGACACACAGATATCATTGAAAAATGTAACAATATGAAAATAAACTGAGACTCAGAGCTTACCTGGTTTTGAGAGAATCTAATCTTGTGAATGCAGCTGAAAAATATGATTGAAAATAGAATATTGTCCAGGTGCTAAGTCTAGAATGTGGAAGGAAGAGATGATTCTTCTTTGTGCTGGGGTCAGGCATACCTGGGGTGCTGTTAACAGTTTTGAACCTCATGTTCTAAGACAGACAGGGTAATCCTGATGAAGCTCAGGTCTCTGATGGTGAAACTAACTTGACACTCTAGCATTGATCCTGACAGTGAGCCTTAAACCTAGTATGTGCTTTTCCCTCTGCTAAGATTGCTTCATTCAGGTATGATAGAAATATTAATCACCAAAATGAGCTTTGGGCATCACAGTTCAAATACCGGCAAAAGTTCTTTGTTCCTGCCTTACTCCAAGCACCTGGCTCCATTTCTGCTTGATCTTGGCTGCTGACCTTGGCTGTATCTCTACTCCTAGTCATACTTGCCCCTTTCAGCTGATGAAGGAGGTAGCATATTTGGCATTGACCTCTATGCTTTCTTTTTCTATGATAGCTTCTCCTTACCCTCTGTTCATTAATGTCTGCCTCTCTGGGGTAATGAATAGTACATTCCAGCCCTGGGTTGCAGAACTTAATCCAGGATCTTTTCACTTTGACTTCTGCCAGGTCCATAGGAGAGTGACTTTCACAAAGAATTTGCCCATACATTCCGAGCACATCAGAACTTATCCTCCTTCCCTCCTCCACATCCCTTCAGATGTGGGTACTCCTTTGCTTCTTCATGATGAGACCCTGAAAATGAGCTCAGACAGACCCACAACCAATTCTGCTATTCTGGGAAATATCTGTGAAACCTATCCCTCTGAGGCCCTAGTGACTGCAATCTCATTGTGGGCAGAAATGTAAGGGTTGAGGTAAGAGAGGAATGTCAAGAGGAATGGGAGGATGGGGAAGAAGACTTCTTATTTGGTTTCTACACCCCAATGCATCTTTTTTAATACCAACCATATTGAACCTTAGTCCTTTGCATACACTTCTCCCTTCTTCACTGTGCCATGAGCATCTTGCAGGCCAGAACTGTTCCTCTCTTACTTGTGTCTAATTCCCTAGTACTCATCCTGGGATCCTGCTCCTGACAGGGGTGCAGAGTGGCCACTAAATAAGCAAATAACTAAGTGACTGAATCATTTGAATCATTCAAACTTTGATATTGGGAATGAGTGTTGCACCAGACCCACCCATTGCAGGTAACCAGACCTGCTAGAGAGAGTTGACAGAATTCCCTTATTAGAGCAATTCACAAAGTTGGGATTCTCTACACCCAGGTTGAATATTGAATGGCTATTTAGTCTGAGCAAGATGAAGCTGGAACACATGAGCTATGTTACGATACAAAACTCTACTTGCACTCAGTGTTGCCTGAAGTCAACATACGGAATCCCTGGCTGCATATGGAATCACCTAGGATTTTAAAAACAATATCTGGCCCCCACTTAAGATCATTTGAATCTAAATCTTATCTTGAGGTCTAGGCATTGGCATTTGCAAAAGCTCCCTAGGTGATACTCGTGTGCAGTCATGCTGAGAACTACTGTCTAACTGATAGTTAAGCTCTAGTGTTAGGTTTGAAATCTTATTTCATTACTACCAGTTGTGTAGCCTCAATCTCCTCATCTGCAAACTGGGGATAATTATATCTCCCTCCAGGGTGTTTACGAAGATAAAATAAGATTATACGTGCAAAGAATAAACCTTTGTGCACTAGTGCTTGCTACTATTTTCATTAGCATTATTATTTTTATTAGTGCTTTTAAAAAATGATTTGGAGTGCTTAAGTAGCAAAAAGTGTTCTATTTACTTTAGTTTATTTAATACCTAAAATGTGATAAGAATTGTAAAAAGTCCAGTACAAACATGAATCAGATCTAGTGTCTGAACAAAGCAAACCATATATGCTAAATTACCTCCTATGTGCTAGGCTCTTCATGAACATTGTCTTATTTAACACTCTCACATATCCCATGAAGAGAACATTGCCACTTAAGTTTAGTTAGGATGAAATTGAGGCTCAGAGAAGTTATCTGCCAAAGTCTCACTGCCCCAATGTGGAAGAGACTGGATTTGAGCTCAGGTCCCATTGTTTCTAGGTTTGTGCTCAGTCCACTATATCATCAGTGGGTACCTAGTAAGTGTGTTTTAGTTATAGCCTTTCTTGTCTCAAGAAATTTATAGGTGAGAGGAAGAAATGACTTGTGCTAGGTGCAAAAAAGAAAAAAATCAGAGAAGGTTTTTTGAAGAAAGTGAAAATCCAATTGGACTTGGAAGATGAAACAGACATTATCAGGTGGGGAGTGGGAGGGTAAGGGCATTTCTGGAAGGGGAAATCGACAGGAGCAAAACCAAAAGAACAATGGTGCACCCTTGATGAGTTGGATAATATGTGTCCCACACAGTTGGCTATATCAGCCTTATTTTCACTCTTGCATTACTTTCTTGAGAAAGACTCCATTCCTCTGAAAAAGGGTTCCTGGAAGGATTGGAAAGTGGTATCAGTAACATTTTCCTCTCTACCTGTCTTCTTATCAACAGTAAAAATCTCTTTTACATTCTGAACTACTGTCCTTTTGATGTCTGTAGCAGTTTTACATGTCAGTCAAATGCCAAATGTGCACTAGGGAGTCCTAGCATGGACAAGGGTGCTCGTCTCTCCCATGCATGTCAGACACAGCAGGTGTGTGTGTATATGCACATGCAAACATACACACATACACACACACACACACACACACACACACACACACACACACAGATAGCAGTGAGGAAGAGAGTGACGAATTCTGTTGAGTCTAGCTCTTGCTCTTCAAATACTACCAAGGAGCCTCAGCTCATTTTTCTTTGCTAACCAGACTCCAGGACCCATCTGCTCCTTGCAAAGCAGCAAGGTCAATGCCAATTTCCCTTTCATCATCCATATCTGTGGCTGAACTGTCTGTGGTAGCAGAAATGAATGTTGTCCATAGCTCTCAGATCTAGGGTAGCCACTTTCAGCCTGCCTATAAAACGCAATTATGCTACATTACAGCCAAGCAAAATGCACACTTCTGTGTCCATGTCTTTTGGGTGGTAAAACCACGGAAGAGGGCAGCCTTCTTTGGAGGAAGCTGTTCCACCACCCAAAGTCTGCTTGAGCCTTGAGAATTGCAGCACACAAAAAAAGCCTAATATATGTAATGTGAACTCTGTGGTTTTCCTCTGGTGCTGGGCTTAGCTGAGGCTCTTACTTTTCAGATCTCTAGCTCTACAGAAACAAAAAGACCATGTATATTAACCACACTGCCCTAGAGATTAGATCAAAATTCTGATTGGAGAATAAGGTTAATCATGGGTTCATCACATGGATGACCTATGCAAGCAGAGCTGCAACCCAATGAGGTTGTTATTGTGCAAATACCAGATTCAGGAGGAGCCCTATAGGTTTCTGCAGCTCTGGCTGCCTGGATTCTAAGAGGAGGGGGCCCCAAGCTCCAGCCTATGCCTGCAAGGGGATGGGGGTGGGATTGGGGAACGCTACAGGAAGTGAATTTATAAACTTAGGCTCCGTAGAACTTCCCCTGGTCAATCAAATTTAGTCATGCTGCATTTAGTAATGGGAAGGGGAAAGAAGGTCTTAGCAAGTTGACTTGTTGAAGGAAAAAAACCTGGTGTCTCATCTTTGGCTGAAAGACTCCAGTTTCACTTGGCAGAGCACAAGGAAACACAACTTTGTGTTTCATGAAGAATTAAGAGGCCTCCGATCAGGAATCAATGAAGAAAAATATTTCTGGAAGTTGGCATGGTAGAGATGAAAATGGACTCTGTTGTTTTGTTTACAATGATCAAGGGTCACATAACTTTCCCCACATACTAAAGCAGGTCCTAAATGCTGACTGTAGTCTAACTCAGTCCTCCCCTTAGAGAATCAGCTTCTGAGCTGGAATCCCAGAACTAGGTATGAATCCACTAGTGACATGATCTTGGGCTTGTCATTTACCCTCACTCAATCTGTTTCTCCACATGCACCACAACGAAGTTAATCGTAAAAGGGACCATATTTTGTAAGGAAATGCACAGAAAGGTCTAAATACTTATTATGTACAGGTAGTGATATTTTTCCCAACCTCTCAAATCATACTCCCTCACTCCTCCTATCCTGTCTCCTGCCTCTTTTGTACTTTATTCTTGAACCACAGAGAGCTTCTAAGGGAGTCTTATCATCTTCTCTACTATTGTCCTATGCACATACACAAGGACACACACACACACACACACACACGGAGAGAAAAAGTTCTTTTCCAAGTCTTCTGGGCTTCTGTACTTGGGCACATGCTATTTCTTCTGGTTAAAAAGCCCTGTCCTATTCTCAAATACCTTCAAAGCACTGCTCAGGCTTTTCCCTCTCATAAGCCTTCCTTGAGGCTTGCGTTCCCAAACACAACAGAGGTCATTAGTTTTGTTTCTTTGTTCTTTCTTCTGGACTATAATACTATATGTACATTACCACATGAATCACATTCTGTTGATATTTATTTAAATATTACTGATAACAAATGATTTGTCATTTGCCTTGCAATTATTCACATCACATCAATGTATCATCAAACTGCAGTTAAGAATTGCTGAACTTTCATACATATTTACAGAGCCCAGAACTCTATGGATGCCTGGAAATGAATATTGAAAGAAGATGAAATTCTTTCAGGCTAATGGATGAATAAATAATGGCAAACGTTTATATAATTATAAATATAAAACTATACAGTTGAGCCTTCCACAATATGGTAGTTAGAGTCAGTGACCACCTGAGAAGTTGAAAATCCATGTAAAACTGCTACTAATAGCTTACTGCTGACTGGTAGGCGCACCAATAATACAAACAATCGGTTAACATAAATTTTATATGTTGTATTATTATACTGTATTCTTATAATCAAGTAAGCTAGAGAAAAGAAAATGTTAAGAAAATAATAAGGAAGAGAATATAAATTTACTATTCATTAAGTAGAAGTGGATCATCATAAAGTTCATCTTCATTGTCTTCTTATTGTGTAAGCTGAGGAGAAGGAAGAGGAAGGGTTGGTCTTGCTGTCTCAGGGGTGGCAGAGATTCAGGATTAGGTGTATAAGTGAGCATCATACAGGTAAATTTTGGCCCTCCCATTGACCCTCACTTCACTCTTACTGATGTTATCTGCTACCCCCCCGCCACCCCCCCAGCAGTGTCCCACTACTGACAATCCCTTTCTTGTAGTAAGGTGATAAATGTTCCTGATTCACTTATGAGTGAGATCATGTGGTACATAGTTCTCTGTTACAGAAACAGAGATAGATCACTAAATATGATAAACTCTAACGCCATTCAAGTTTCTGTGAAGCCCATAATTTTGTCCTCCTTTATGGCTGCATAATATTCTATCATGTATATGTACCACAATTTTTTTTTTTTTTTGAGTTGGAGTCTCAGTCTGTCACCCAGACTGGAGTGCAGTGGCCGCTCCCGGCCACCGCAGCCTCGACCTGCTGGGCTCCGG
>NW_007255703.1:621060-680682 GCF_000164805.1 Carlito syrichta
GCGGGTCTCGAACCCGTGGGCTTAGGCAATCCACTCACCTCAGCCTCCCAAGGCATGGGATTACAGGCTGAGCCACTGAGCCCGGCTGTATGTACCACATTTTAAAAATCCAGTCTACTTTAGATGGGCAGCATGGTTGGTTCCATGTTTTTGCTATTGTAAGTAGTGCTGCAATAAATATGTGTATACAGGCATCTATTTTGTAGAATAATTTGCGTTCTCCCAGGTATATTTCCAGAAGAGGGATTTCTGGGTTTATGGGAGGTGGATTTTTAGATCTTTTAGAAATTGCCACAGTTTTCCACAGAGGTTGTACTAATTTACCCTTTCAACAACAGTGCAGAAGCAATCTCTTTTCTCCTCATCCTCTCCAGCATCTATTGTTTTTTGAGTTATTAATGATGACCATCTTTACTGGAGTTAGGTGGTAACTCAGTGTGGTTTTGATTTACATTTCTAAGATGATTAGTGAGGCTGAGCATTTTTCATGTATCTATTGGCTCCTTGTATGTCTTCTTTTGAGAAGTGTCTTCATATCTTTTGCCCTGCCCACTTTTTTAAAAGGCTGTCTGTTTGTTTGTTTGTTTTTCCTTTGGGCATGTTTGAGTTCCTTGCAGATCCTGGATGTTAGGCTTTTGACAGTTATACAGTTGGCAAATATTTTTTCCCATTCTATGGGTATCTCCCTGCTCTCTTGATGGCTTTTTTTGCTTTGCAGATGGTTTTCAGTTTGATAAGGTCCCACTTGTCTATCTTATCTCTTATGGCATGGGCTTTTGGAATTTTGATCAGGAATTGATTGCCTATTATAGTTTTTGCAAGGAAGTCTTCTACGTTTTCTAAAATCCTTAAAGTTTGACGTTTTACGCTAAGGTTTTTAATCCATTTAGAATTGATTTTTTGTGTATGGTGATAGGTAAGGGTCCTGCTTCACTCTTCTACATGTGGTCAGCCAGTTTTCCCATCATCATTTGCTGAATAGTTCTCCTCTCCCCAGTGGTTGTTGCTGGAAGCTTTGTTGAAGATGAGTTGGTTGAGAATTGAGGTTTTGCTTCTGGAATCTCTATCCTGTTCCATTGGTCTATATGCCTGTTCCTGTACCAATATGAGGGTGTTTTGATTATTGTAGCCTTATAATAAAGTTTTAAGTCTGGAAGTGTGATATCTCCTGCTTGCTCCTTTTGCTGAGGATTGTTTTGGCTATTCATGGTTGTTTAAGTCTGTATTGTCTTTTCCAGGTCTGAGAAGAATGATGTTAGTAATTTAATGGGTGTTGTGTTGAATCTGTGGATTATCTTGGGTAGGATGGACATCTTAACAATGTTGATTCTTACAGTCTATGCGTATGAAATATTTTTTCATTTGTTTGTGTCTTCTTTGATTTCTTTGAACAGTATTTTGTAGTTTTCATTGTAAAGATTTTTTATTTCTCTGGTTAGGAAGATGCCAAGGTACTTCATTATTTTGTGACTATTGTGAATGGGGTTGTGCTTTTTATCTGCCTGTTTGCTGTTGGTATATAAAAATGTGACTGTCTTTTGTACATTTATTTTGTACTCTGAGATTTTACCAAAGTTCTTTATCAATACAAGGATGTTTTTGACAGATTCTCTTGGGTTTTCAAGGAAGAGGATCAAATTATCAGCAAAGAGGGATAACTTAACTTACTCTTTTCCTATTTTCCCTGATTTCTTTTTCTTGTCTGATTGCCCTAGCTAGGACTTCCAGAACTATGCTGAACAAGAGGGGTGAGAGTGGGGAGCCTTGTCTTGTTCTGGTTTTCAGGGGAAATGTTTCAAATTTCTATCTGTTTAGCAGTATGTTGGTTGTGGGTTTATTGTAGATGGCTCTTACTATTTTGAGGGCTGTTTCCTCTATGCTTAGGTATTCAGGGGTTTTTATCAAGAAGGGATGCTGAATTTTATTGAAAGCTTTTTCTGCATCTAGTAATATTATCATGTGGTTCTTGTTTTTACATCTATTGATGTACTGAATTACATTTATGGTCTTGCAGATATTGAACTGGCCATGCATCCCAGGAATGAAGCCTACTTAGTCATGGTGGATAATTTTTGGGATGTATTGTTGGATTCAATTTGCTAGAATCTTGTTGAAAATGTTTGCATCTATGTTCATCAGGGGTATTGGCCTATAGTTATTTTTCTTTATTGGGTTTTTACCTGGTTTAGGTGTAAGTGTGGTTTTAGCTTCATAAAATGATTTGGGGTTAGTTCCATCTTTCTCGATTGACTGGAATACTTTCAATAGGATTTGTATCAGCTCCTCCTTGCATGTTTTATAGAATTCCACTGGAAACTCATCTGGTCCAGGGATTTTTTGGTAGGTAGTTTTCTTATGGTGGAGTCAATTTTCTGTGTTGTTCAGTTGGTCTATTTAGGGTCTCAATTTATTCTTGTTTCAACCTTGGAAGATTGTGTGATGTCAGAAGGTCCTCCATTTTATTTAGGTTTTTGAGTTTGTTTCACACAGGTGTGCATAGTAATCTATGATAATATTTTGAATTTTTCAGGGTCTGTTGTGAGTTGATTTTTGCATTTCTAATTATGTTTATTTGATCTCTCTCTCTATCTTTCTCTCTCTCTCTCTTTGGTCAATCTGACTAGGGGTCCATCATTCTTGTTTATCCTTTCAAAGAACCAGTTTTTTGTTTCATTGATTTTTTTTTTTTCTATGATATTTTTTTCCTCCATCTCCCACATTTAGGTTTTCACTTTGGTGATCTGGATTCTTCTGGGTTTTGGCGGTCTTTCATTTCCAGCTTCCTTAGGTGATTTGTTTCACTGTTAATTCATGATCTTTCTATTTTCTTGTGGTGTGTGTAGAGTTACAAATTCCCCTCATAGAACTGATTTCATGACATACCAGAGGTTTTGGTAAGATATGTCTTTGTTTTCATTTTTTTCTATAATCTTTTAATTTTTGTTTTGATTTCTGTGTAGACCCAGGAGTTGTTTAGCATCATGCTGTTTAGGGTCCATGTCTTGGAGTGTTTTGGGGACAATTTGTTTGTGGCAATATTTATTTTTATTCCATTGTGGTCTGAGTATCATAAAAATTATTAAGAAAGCAGATGGGACAAAAATCATGAAGTCTGCTTTCATGGTAAGTGGTCATGAAAGGCATTTAGAGGAGGTAACATTTAAGCTGATAAAGTAGTGATCTTCAGAGAGAGGACCCACTGACAAAAGGCTGTGCCAGAGATTGACTATCTTATAGGAAGAATGTCAACCACTATTACTATTTTTTAATCCTAAGCAAGAAAGAAGTTAAATCCTATTAACACCTACTGATTCTGTGTGTCTTTCTCTCTCTCTCTCTCTTTCTCTCTCTCTCTCTCTCTCACACACACACACACACACTCTCTCTCCATTTGTCAGATGAGTTCAAGTTACATACAGTAGGTCTGAGTCTCTTGAGAGGGAAAATGGAATTTTACGATGCTGAAGGACAGACAGAAGCACCTTACTTGTCCTGTCTCTTCCCATGGGTAGCAATGTATAATAGTTTGTGAGTGCCTAGTTAAGTGAATTTTCAGGTTATGTTATCTAGTTTTAAATAAATGCACACTGACAAAATTGATGGATGGCTTTAGTAGATTCCCCCAAAGAAACTGATAGAAAATAATCATAAGGCAAATGTGAACAACAGTTAAAAAACCCCAGCAACTGATATGTTTAGTCCTAATATAAGATTTTTATGTGTTTCTTTATGGAGTTAGATATAATTATGTATGTTTGACTTGAAATCTAGATTTATATCAACTATCATTAGTCATGTGCTATCAATAAAGGAAATAATTGTGTATTTTAAATGCTATTTATCTTTACTATTTCCCTTATGTATCTATATTTAAATATATTTCATAATAAAATAATATATTAGCAAAACTTTAGAAATAAATAAATATAGCTAAATTAGGAATGTAGGTTCAATACTTCTCTCCTGTGAGAGTCAAAAACCTTTGAAGACCGTGGATCTAATGGATGCAAAGCAATAGCCAAGTAACAAGTAAGGAAATAGACAATGTCGATTGAATCCAGAAGTTTGTGAGAAAGAAGGTAAAGGGAAGAGCACTTGACAATTTGTAGGTCAGATTGGCAGCTATTGTCCCAGCTCACACTAAACATAAGAACTTCCATAGCTAATAAAGTGGAAATAGACAATCCAGGCAGATAGAATAGTATCTGCAAAGTCCTCTTTAAATAATTAAGGAAAGGCCATTATAGTTGGGGTATAAGCCGTGGAGAAGAAAAATTGATGTGTGATGAGATTAGAGTGATAGGCAAGGATAAGTTCATAGAGGACCTTGGAGCATAAAAATTTTTATATTTAATTCTAGTGACAGAACCAAGAACTTTAGCTGTTTAAAGCAGTGGTGAAATGATGAAATTTAGTATAAGTTTTAAAAAAATTCCTTTAGCTGTTGTTGAATGATGAAATCACACTAAGCAAACATGGGAGTGAAGCAACCAGTCAGGAAGCTATCACAGTAATTCAGGCAAGGGATTATGGTATCATGGACAAATGTGGAATCAATATGGATAAGGAGAAGTAGACAAATTTTAAAAGCATGTTGGTTTTAACTTAGCAGTACTTGTAGATAGAGGGATTGAGGGTGGTAGAAGAAAAATTTTCTTTCTTTTTTTTTTTGCTTGATGTGGGTTTGATGACAGAATCAAGATTTTTGTTATAGGACTGTTGAGTCTGAGATTTTTCTGAGAAATCCAAGAGAAAATGGTAATCAGTTGGTTGGGTATATATACTGTATAGAACTCAATAGAGAAATATCATTAGCTGTTCTTAGTTGTTAGTATCTTGAGGATGGGGTCTAATGTCTCTAAAGCCTGAGGCTTAGGTTATTAGAGTGGTAGGTAATGAGTATATGTCTGTTGAATCCAGAAGTTTGGGAGAAAGGAGGTAAAGGGAAGAGTACTTGACAGTTTGTAGGTCAGATTGACAGCCATTGTCCCAGCTCACACTAGATATAAGACTTTCCATGGCTAATAAGACAGTCATTCTCAACTAAAAACAGCAATTAGGTATGCCAAAGTCAATGACAAAAGAGAAAAAGATCTTAGCCAGATCTGGGATCAGCTCTGAAAAATGCTAAGGAAAAAGTACATCTCTTCCTTAGACAAGTCCCTTGGCCTTTTGTTTGTTCTGGAAATGTGGACTGATAAGATATGGCATGGAACAGAATAATGAAGGAGAAAATGTGTGTTTCATTTATATTTCGATCTGAATATGAACTGAAAAAAGTTTAAGATCCATTAGAAAATTTAGGAAGGTGGCTAAATATAAGACAAATTTTAAAAATTCATTAGCTTCCCTACATATCAAACAATATTAATTAGAAATATAAATACAAAAAGTACTCAATTTATCATGAGTCAAAAAATTCCTTAGAATAATCTGCATGGGAAATGTTTAGGAAGAAAACAAAGAAACTCTGTAAAACTACACTGAGCAATATAAATTAAGATTTGAGTAAGTGGGAGACAAATTGTATTCTTATACTGTTATTATAATAAGTTTTAAGATGATAAATCATTGTATATTAATGCATAGGACTAAGAAAATGTCAATCAAAATTACAATGGAGTTTATTTTTGGAGCATGGGGAAATCATTTAAAAGTTTGTCCTAAAGAACATATATGTGAGTATAACTAGCCAGTGGGTAAGGAAGGGTGAGAGAGCAGGATCAGAGTCTGTGACCCAAGGTAAACTCAGAGGGTTTAGGATAAATAAGGCCCTCTCTTTATACAACAAGGGTACCTATCTCTCTTTAGGTGCTCAATACCACCAATTCACCTTGGTGAGTCTCCAAGACCAATTTCATAGCTTGCATTTAATTTTACCACACTAAATATTGTACCACAAATTATAATGCAATCTTTTATTCTGGCTTACTTAATCCTTTGTTTTTATGATTTAAAAAATGACTTGTTTCCTCACTAGACTTTTTTTTTTTCACATTTATAGTCCCACTCTCTAACACAGGGTCTATTACATTGAAACTATTTTACAATATTTTTCACGAACAAGTGAATACATATTCTGGAGATCTTAGTGCCTTTATTTTCTATTCCCGAATCCAAATTTCAACAGCCAATATTTATTACTAATAAATTAGCACT
The DNA here is from genome assembly GCF_000164805.1 of Carlito syrichta. Classification (NCBI taxonomy): domain Eukaryota; kingdom Metazoa; phylum Chordata; class Mammalia; order Primates; family Tarsiidae; genus Carlito; species Carlito syrichta. The sequence goes on from NW_007255703.1 coordinate 627,220, forward strand.
GACTAATGCTGTAGGATATAATAGAAAAGCCAAAAACCATTTAATTGATGAGAATTACTAAGTCTATTACAATAATTATTTTGAATACTTCTGAGTATAGATTAGTCATTCTTCCAAATGTCTGAATACTGTTTCTTTGATGTTTTACAGAAACACTTCAGAACAGCCACTCACAGTATCCAACTTGACCCTTCTAGAGGTCAAAAATACTCAATCATCAGTGTCCCCACCATGGCATGACTTAAAAAACTCTCAAGTTTGAAAGCTCTGGTGTTTTCTAGATTTATAAGAAAACGTTTCTTCGTTTTACTTCACAAAAAGCATTTAAAAAAAAAACTCAAGAGTTTAAATATGTGAAATGATTAAAAAAAAAAGTTCTAGTATTTTTCACAGCTAGAAATCAGGATCAGAGTTTTACTACCAACTTTCAACTTCCTGCTTTGACACAAGAATAAGAAGCTGTTGCTGTTTATTATCGCTGGTTCACCAAGCAGTCAGTTTTAAGACCATAATGGATGATTATTGATTGATGTTCACTTTAAAAATTATTTGAAAATCCTGACAGTGCATTGTCTACCTGTAAACTCAAAATGTTATTGAATGAGCCTCAATTAGCTGCAAAAGTAGTTTTGCAGTCTCTGCTTTGTGCAGTACTCACAAGTAAACTCATAGTTCCAAAGCAGACAGTTTGAGATTGTTGTACATTCCATAGCCTAACTGGTCCTTTAAAAATAATAACAGTCACAATTAATTGTTTAAAAATATGCAGCAGACATTGTATTGGGTATTGGGAATTTAAAGTAAAGACAAGTGTAGTAACCCTTATTTCTGCATTGGTCCCTATGGAATGTTCTTCACATAGCCACCAAAGTGCATGTTTGAATGCAAAAAAGTCAAACTACATAGCTCCCTCGATCAGTCTCTGCAATGGTTTTCCATAATTCATAGATTACAAAGCCCTACTTGAATTGGCCCCTGCCTACCTCTGTTCCTTTACCTTTTGGTACCCTCCAAATTCATTCCATTCACATCACACTGACTTTCTACCTTTTTTTGTGAACCCATTGAGCATCTCTGTTCCAGACATGTGTACTCATTGTACCTGCTATCTGGGAATCTCTTCCCCACATTTCCACATGATTTGCTTCCATCCATCTCAACTCAAAGTTATTTCCTCAGAGAAAATTTCTCTGACAACCATTTAAAAGTAGCAGCATCACTACAATTTCTTTCTAGCCTTTACCCTGCTTTACCTTTTTTTTCAGTACTAGTAACAACCTAAAATTGTGTCACATATTTATTTGTTTATGTGTCTATTTCAATACCTCTATAATGTAAACTTTGTATGAGGAAAACTTACTTGTCTTATCCAGAGCTAAATCCCCCAAACCTCATGCCATAGATGCACAATAGTATTTTTTGAATGAATGAATGAATGAATGAATGAATGCCTGAGTCTTGTCCTTGGGGAAATTCTGGTGTATATAGATACATAAATAGATAATTATTTCTTTTAAAATATCACAGCAGCTCTATCAGGTAGACAGGGAAGCTAACTAATTTTCTCAAGGTCTGTAAGCAGGTAAAGTGACACAACTCAGATTTAAACCCATAATCATTTTACTCATAGTGAATCTACCAATTTATTCTGAGTAACAGATTTATCTTTCATATAAGGTTATATAGAATTTTCTTATCTCATATAAACTTCATATGTTCGATTGACAAATTTTAGCAGTCGAACATATATATGTTATATCATATAACAGAAGCAATCTTGCACATAGATAACATTAGAAAAACATTTTTAGGGAAGCATATCAAAATTATTTTGGTAACCTGAAATAATAGCAAATTGGGAGTATCCTGATGACTTTCATTATATGGAATTGGTATAGTCAACTGTGATACCCTCTTTAACAGTGGTATATTATGAACCCCCTGAAGGTTACATCTAAAAAAAAAAAATTCAATAAAATAGAAAAAGCTCTTCGCATATTATTTGGTGGTAGATGTATTTTATAAAATTAAATGGAAGACTGTACTTCTGTCTATAAAGGAGTAGCTTGTATCAGACTAACTTTCTCATAAAGAACAATCATTTGTAGTTGCTAGATAACATACAGAAAACAGCCGTTTGAGGGAGGGTAACCAAAGCATCCAGGACTAGACTAACCAAGATTCTAGAGAGGAAATAAAGAAAATGAGATAGGGCAACCCCTTCAGGTCCCCTCCCACTGTGGGAGCTTTTCTGTTCTCTTAATAAATCCTGCTTAAAAAAAAAAAAAAAAAAGAAACTGAGGTAAACCGTATATACATTGTTGCTACTTTCTTTCTTTGGATAATTTGCCAATGTGTAATGAGGGCAAAACATTTTAAAAATAAAATGGAAGATTATCTATTATGACAGTATAATTGGGTTGGAAAAACAATTCAAGTCTACCAATACAGCCAGAAATTAAGGGGTCAAGATTATGGTGGACAAAGAAACAGGAAACTGAGGCCAGCATTCTGAATACAATTTCTTCTAGAAGCACTTGCCAATATAAATAGTGCATAGAATTTTAAAGCAGCTTCTGAGAAGCTAGAAAGTTAAACAGATATTTAATTAGACTCATAAGTTTAATGAAAATTAAACTTCAAGGAGAAGGGGTCTTGATAAGAAATCCACAGACTCAAATTATCTTACTCTCTGATTAGACTGAGGTTATCTGTCCATGCTCAAATGAAGAAAGATTATTTCTACAAGAAGATAAAATAATCCAATGCCTCCAGAAATTTTCAAACAAAATGTTCAACATTCCATCCAAAATTATTAGGTGTGCCCCAACTAGAACTGAATGCCCCCTCCACAAAATATAGTAATAAAAAACCTAAAGGTAATTTAGCAATTCTATTTATCAAACATGTACTTTAACTATGCTTACTATTTTTAAAAATAAGTTTAATATGGACAATTTTAGTAAAGACCTGGAAATCATAGAGATATTTTAAAATTAAAGATTGAGCACAAAATAAGATTGCTTCAACATAGCATAAGACACAGAAGAAGAGAGGTGAATACACAGGTCCATTGGTCAGCACAAAATATATGGATTGAAGCACAGAGAGATAAATCAACAAATATATAAAACAGCATAAGAAATATATAAGATATACTGACAAGATTTTGTATACATGCTAATGGAATCTCAGAAGGAGAGAAAAGAGAAAATGAACAGGAACAACATTTGAAGAAATACTGAGAATTTTCCAAAACTAATAGGTGATAACAAGCTACAGATTCAAAGATGTTTATACCTGAAGTAGAATAAACACAAAGAAAATATATTACAGAAAAACAGTTGTACATTAAAAAAGAAACAGAAATTAAAAGAAACCAACGAGAAAAATGACATGCTAACTTCAAAGGAGTAACATTAAGATTTATAGCTGACTTTTCAAGCAAAATGATGGAAGGTAGAAGACAATGGAGTACAATGTTTTGAAGAGCTAAAAGATAATACCAACCTAAAATTCTATGCCCAGAGAAAATGTCTCTAGAAAATTTGGATGAATTAAAGATATTTCAAACAAAAATTTTTGACAGAATTCATCGCCAGCCAAACTGTACTAAAAGAAATAATACAGATAAATCTTCAGGCAGAATAAATAGTCCAGATAGAAGCAGATAATTCAGGGGGGAAAAAAAGAAAAAGAAAACCTGAGTAAAGTATATAACAATAGATGAGAGATTGAAAGAGTGGATAAAGTTTTCTTTAATCTTTGTGGTGTTCATAAAGTGATGCAATTTAAAGGAGATATTAATAAGCAATGATGCATACTGAAATCTGTAAGGTGATCATTAAAAACAATTTTTAAAAAATGCAAAAAGAATGGAAAATACAATAATTTTTAAAATAATTAAAATTAAAAAAAATTATAAAAAGTTAAAAATTAAAAAGAAATTAAAAAAAGAAAAATGAATGAACAAAGCTAAAAAGAATAAAAGGAAAACAAATAGAGATAATATGTTTAAACCTCAATATATCAGTGGTTATATTAATTATAAAAGGTCTAGATATTGCAGTTAAGAACCTATCTTTGTTAGACAGAATAGAGAAAATAAAATAAACTGCATGCTGATTATAAGAGACAAGCTTTAAGTATAAAAACAAAGAAAGTTTAAATACCTATATTAATGTCAAATAAGATAGTTTTGAAAGCAAGAAGTATTTCTAGAGTAAAGTAAAATATTTCACTAAAGAAGATTGATTCAAAAGGAAGATATAATGATCCTAAATGTATATGTACCTAATAACATAGGGTCAAAAGATATAAGTTGAAAACTAACAGAACTAAAAGTAATGAAAATTGCCAGTTGGAGATTTTAACACCTTCTTCTTAATAATTAATAGGAAAAAAAAAGACATAAAAATGGAGAAAGACATTAAAAGAAAGTATGTTTGGATGGCTTTACACATGATTTCTTCTAATTGGGTTTTGTTTTTTTTTTTTGAACCCAAGTTTCAAAATCTTCCATAGAATAAAAAAAAGTCAAACTTATTTTTATGAAGTCAGTATATTCTTGATATCAAAATCTGACAAGAACATTATAATAAAATAAAATTGTAGGTGATTTCTCTGAAGAACATGATTGCTAAAATTTTTTTTATGAGGACTTTTTTCCCATTTTTATTTTAGATTTGGGGGTACAAGTGCATGTTTGTTACATAGACATATTGTGTAGTGGTGAACATTGTACTCAATAGGTAATTTCTGGACCCTAACTCTCTTCTGCACCTCTCCCCCATATTGGTGTACACAGTACCTATTATTTCTATCTTTGTGGTCATTTAGCTCCTGAATATAAGTGAGAACATGCAGTGTTTGATTTTTTGTTTCTAAGTTAGTTCACTTAGAATGATGACATTCAGCTCCATCTGTGTTACTGTGAAGGACATGATTTCTTTCTTTTGAATGACTATGTAGTATTTCAGGGTGTATATATATCACATTTTCTTTATCCAGTCAATAGTTGATGGGCACTTAGGTTGGTTCCATTATTTTGTTGTTGTGAATAATGCTGCAATGAACATACGAGTATGGGTATCTTTCTATAAATGATTTATTTCCTTTGGGTTGATCCCTAGTAATGGGATTGCTCGGTTGAGGGAAGTTTCATTTAGCTCTTCAAGAAATGTCTGTAATGTTTTCCATAGAGACTGAACAAGTTTACAGTCCCACCAACAGTGAATGAGTGTACCCTTTTCTCCACATCTGTACCAGCATCTGTTGTTCTTTGACTTTTTAAGGCTAGCCATTCTGATTGGTGTATGCTGATATCTCCTTGTAGTTGTAATTAGCATTTTTCTGATGATTAGTGGTGCTGAGTATTTTTTCATTCATTTGTTGGCTACTTGTGTGTCTTCTTTTAAGAAGTGTCTATTCATGTTCTTTGACCAATTTTTGATGAGGTTGTTTGTTTCATATTGAATTGTTTGAGTTTCTTGTAGACTCTGGATATTCACCTGTGTCTGAGGCATAATTTGCAAATTTTTCTCCCTTTCTGTAGGTTTTCTGTTCACCCTATTGTTTATTTGCTGTGCAGAAACTTTTTAGTTTCATAAAGTCCCATTTGTCTATTTTTGCTTTTGTTGATTCTGCTCCTGGGACCTTCATCATTATTTCTTTGTCTAGGCTGATGTTCAGAAGAGTGTTTGCTGGGTTTTCTTCTAGAATTTTTGTAGTTTAAGGTCTTACATTTAAGTCCTTAATTCATCTTAAATTTGTTTTTGTATATGGTGAGAGGTAGGAATCCAGTTTCATTCTTCTGCATAGGACTAGCCAATTTTCCTAGGATAATTTCTTGAGTAGGATGTCCTTTCCCCATTTTTAATTTTTGTTGACTTGTCAAAGATCAGTTGGAGGTATGTGGCTTTGTTTCCTGGTTCTCCATTCCGTTCCATTGATCTATCTGTCTATTCTTATACCAGTACCATGCTGTTTTAGTTACTAGCCTTGAAATATAGTTTGAAGCCAGGTAGTGTGATGCTTCTGCATTTGTTCTTTTAATTGCTAAAATCTTAACCAAAATATTTGCAAATCAAATTCAGTTACATGTATAAAAAAGTAGTGCATCACAACCAAATTGTTTTTTCAAAAATTCAGAATGGCTTAGCACTAAAAAATCAGAGTAATTCACATTAGTTACATAAATAGGGAAAAATTAATCATCTCAGGAGATTCAGAAAAAAATATTTGAAACATTTGATACAATTTCATAATAATTGATAAATTTGCACTCAGGAACTATAAATAAATTCCATAAATCATTAAGAAAAGGGGAGACCACCCAGTTTTTAAAATGATTCAAAGTCTAGAATGAGTTATCTACAAAAGGAGACATCCAAATGATCCCAAATTGTAGCAAAATTACTCCCACAAATTATTGTTACGGATTGAATTGTGTTCCTTAAAGAAATATGTTGAAATCCTAAGCCTGGAAGACTGTGAATGAGACCTTATTTGGGAATAGAATTTATGCAGATGTTATCAAGTTAAGATGAGGTCATAAAGAACTAAGGTGGGCTTTAATCCAATGAATGGTGTCCTTATAAAAGGAAAAATTTGATATGCAGACACACAGGGAGAACATCATGTGACAATTGAGGTCAATACGTTTATAAATCAAGGGTTATCAAGGATAACTAGGAAGAACCAAGGACAGACCCATCCCTAGGATACTCAGAGAGACCATGGCTCTGCTATCTTTCTTGATTTTAGACTTCTAACATCCAGAACTATGAGAGAAAAATTTCTGTTTGTGTAAGCCACTCAGTTTGTGGTAATTTGTTATGGTAACCCCAGGAAGCTAATACATTAGCTATAGGTGAAAGACAAATTAAAACATATAATTCAAAACTACTACATACTCACCATAATAGTTATCATAAAAAAGACTAAAATATTTGGTCCAGGCAAAGAGGTGAAGTGATAAGAACTTGAATATGCTGTCAGGGAGTTGAGATGAGGGGTGGAGTAGAGTGTAAATTGATATAATCTATGTGTAAAAATGCTCAACAGTATCTGCTAAAATTGAACATATTATACCCTATAAGTTAGCAATTCCACTCTCCGGTATATACCCACAGAAGTGTGAATGTATTATATTTATCAAAAGACATATAACTCAAAATTATTTTTAACAGTCCCAAAATGGAAAATATGCAAATATTTACAGATGGCTAAATGGGTAAGTAATTTATACAACAATGAGAATAAATAATCTACAAGTACTTGCAGTATGTATGGAAGAATACCACAAACAAAAATGTTAGCAAAAGAAGCCAGATTCCAAATAGTAAGAGCTATTTTATTCCGTTGTTACACATTTCAAAAGCAGGAAACTCTGATTATAGAAGTCAGAATAGAGATAACTTTGGGGGACGGGATAATAAAAACTCACAAGGGAGTGAACAAAATTTCTAGGTTGCTGGTAATATTCTGTATCTTTATCTAATACCTAGTACTAGTACTGTACACATAAGATTTGTGTGTATGTGTGTGTTTGTATACATCTATATATAATACTTCATTTAAAATCCTTTTTAGGGCAACCCCTTGGGACCCCTCCCCGCTGCTGGGAACTTTCCTGTCTTAATAAATTCCTACTTTGTCAGTCCCCCCAAAAAAATCCTTTTTAAAAATTAATTGCATATTATTATTTCTAGCATATGCAGTATAACATGTCTAGGAAAAAGTCTTAATAGTGACTGTCTCTGGGTTGTTAGATTTTGTGTGACTTTTATTGTCTTGTTCATATTATTGTGAATCGTTCAAATTTTCTACAATGATTAACTTCTAGTTCTACATGAAGGAAAAATGCCATATAATTCATCTCTTTTGGGATCATGCAGTAGGTTGTTTGCTCATTCTATCAAAGTGATATGAGGGCAATGGGTAGATATTTTTATACAGTTGATGAATACATTTTATTTCTCAGCATATTTATGTAAGCTCTTAGGTGTCCATCTAAAAAGACTATGTTCAAGTTGTTTTCCCAACTCTAACAGGTAAAAAAATGAATGAGAATTAGTAATGTATTGTTGAGTGGAAACAAAAAATAGACACAGCCCAATAAGTACTCTAGTTCCATTGTCTTCATACATTAGGGCAAATAAGAAAAAAATCCCATTCATTCAAGAATCAAAGCCCATTTTTCTAACTATACTGGAGATTAGGCGTTATTATTGCTAATGTTTGTTACCTTCCTACAATTTTTGCCATATTGACAATAACCTCACTGATACTTAGAAAAGTGTAGTTTTAATTTCTCATTGTCTACTCTGTTGAGATAGGCTGGTTACTGAACAAAGGCTCTGCCCCAAACCTAGAGCCACTCAGAAGTATCCAAATCTCTGCATCTTCTACCTAAGGGTTATTGGCCATGCTGCTCTGCACTCACTGCACTTCTGTTTCCCCACTTGCAAAACAGGGGAAACAGTGAGATTTAACTGCATCCCTCAAGATATGAAGGCTATCCTGAAATAACAGACACTTGCAAAGTCTTAGTGTGCTCATTCTAGTTATCTATGGCTTTGTAATGAGCCAACCCAAAACTTAGCACCTTAAAAAATCTACATTTATTTTATTTACAAATTTGTAATTTGGGCAGAGCTTGGTGAGAACAGTTTGTCTCTGTTCCAGTCAGCATCACGTAAGCTGGCTCTAAGACTGAGGTCTACATCACATGAAGATTCACACATGCTTGTGTCTGGTGGTTCAGCCTCAGTTAGAAATGTGGTTGGAACAGCTATACATCGTCTTTCCATTGGCTTTCTCACAGTATGAAGCCTGGATATCATGGGCTAAAATTTCAAGAGGAACAAACAGGAACTATACTGTATTTAATGACTTGGACTGAGAAGTCATATAGTGCTAATTCTGCCATAGTCATAGGCCAGATATAAGGGGAGGGAAGACAGACCTCACCTCTCAATGGGAGAGTGCCAATGTCACAATGTAAGAAGGACATGAAGCTGGAACATATTGATGTTGTTATCTTTAGAATATCTAAACATCAAAAAATTAATTTTTGCCAATACTCCATTGTCAGCATGAGAAACTCTAATCATCACCGTCACTTGGGGAATTCAGCCTCATGGAGGGTCCATCTTGACATATATTACCATGAAGCAGGAAAAAAAGAATATAGTATATCTCATAAAGCTTCTACCCAAAAGTGACATCTGTCACTTCATCTCACGTTACACTGGCAAAAACGTCACAAGACTAAGCCTAAACTTCAAAGAGGGTAAGAGAGGGCAATCCTACCACATACCTGGAAGGAAAGAACTGGATTATTTCTGAACAGTCCTAATGGCTAGGATACCCACCATATAGTGCTGTTATGAGGATTCAGAAGGCTAAAGAACAAGAAGTGCTTAGTACAATCCTAAATGAGTGAACATGTTTAATCAATCTCAGCTACAATACTTATTGTTTGTAGAAATGGCCTGGCATTTTTCTAGACATACTTTCCAATACTTGAATGAGTCCTTGAACCTGAGAATATAAGATTGGCAACGTTCTTAAGCTTAGGTACTACGTAAAAAGCTTTGTTATCTCACTGGAACTCAAAAAATGACTGTGGTATGGGGGATGATCCTTGGTAAGGGGACCTGGAGAAACAAGACTTCTGTAGTTTTTATAAGGAACCAGAATTCAAAGATTTTTCTTCTGTTACTGTCACTGATTTAGTGCTATCACAGGGAGACAGTTGGGCATCAGGCATTAGCTATTTAAACAAAACAACATGACAGCCTTAACAGGAAGCAGACTTAGCCTTGGAAGAGAGAGAGTGAAACTTCAAAAGATCTCCACACGCAAAGAATGATGTGCCCATGAATAAGTCTCTCCAGAAATGTCATTTTGTCTTTCCCCTCACAAAGTAGTGTTTTTGCACTAGTGACCTCTCTTCTCAATCTGTCCTTTGCCCAACTTTGATGTCCTGGTGACCTCCTGTAAAGCTTTGCAGTAGGCAGGCCTGTCTTCAAATCTCAGCTTCACTATTTACTACCTTTGTGTTCTTTGAGCAAGTCACCCAAAGTCTCTGAGCCTAATTTCTCATGTGTGCAAACAGAGATGAAAGCATCTATAAGAATTTTGAGACAATCCATATAAATCATGTGACTTGATTCCTGTCACAGGGTAGGCACTGAAATGTTATCTCCTTCTTTCTGTGTACAGGTTTTTAGGTTCCCCGAGGAGAGCTTAAACAATGATGCCCCTCCACTTTTTGCTCTTTTCTCTTGTTATACATATCCATTGCTAATGCCCACCAGGCTTGTGACTTCTAAGGAGAGAATGGATTGACAACCAGGTTTTGCTCATCTCACTTTTTCACATAAAAGAGTCAACTCTCAAGCTAACTCTCATACTAATAACTATTCCAAATTTTAAATCAGGTCTACCTAGACAGGCAAATTATTCTTTTTATGCTTATATATATTATTTTCTCTAACTTACATCAAATGAGAATTAGTCTTGGGAAAAAAATCAGAGAATATATAAGCAAATTTATTTTAGTTGTGTAGACAATTTTTTTCTTTAGTAAGATTTTTAGTCTTTACCAAGAGTAATTTTTTCTTTTTTAATCAGTTTGAAAATTTCCCCAAAACTATTTCATTTCACTGATATTCTCAAATTTTATTAAAGTATGAAGTATTTACAATATTTTTTTAAACCAAATCTGTCACAGGTATTTTTATAGCACTATTCTCATATCTAAGGTTAATTATCTAGTTTTTCTCTATTGACTAGTTAAATTTTTCAAAGACTTCTCCATTTGACTGTTTTTTCAAAAATATTTTCTAAAATCAGCGTTTTCTGCTTTTATTGTAATCATACTTAGTTCTCCTTAATATTGCTTTATTCATTAGTTCTCTCATATTTAAGGAAAAAGTATTTAGTAGTTGGCATTTCGTTTGGAGAACACCACTGGCTGTATTTCTTAAGCTTTTTTTTTTTTTACTGTTTTTTGTTTTTCTTGAGTTGAAGTCTCACTCTGTTGTCCAGGCTGGAGTGCAGTGGCACATTCATGGTCACCACAGCCTCGACATGCTGGGCTTAGGTGATTATTCCGCCTCTCAAGTAGCTGGAACTATAGGCATGTGCTACCACATCCAGCTTATTTTTTTGATTTATTGTAGAAACAAGGTCTCACCAAATTGCCCAGGCTGGTCGCAAACCCCTGGGCTCAGGCAATCTTCTCATCTCAGCCTCACAAAGTGCTCGTATTACAGACTGAGTCACCGTGCAGACCAAACTTTTGTTTTGATGTTTTCTCTTTAAACACATAAATCATTTATATTTACAGTTTGTCAAATTTAACTTTGTCCCAATGGTAATTTGGGACAGCAATATTTAAATTTTCAATCTTAAGGAATATTTAAAATTTTTACTTGTAAAAATATTCTTGTTATCTGACATTATGGACTGAAAATGTGGCCTCTCTAATATCTGGCTATTAGAATATTCATTGTTAATGTGTGTTTTTACAGTCTAGTTAATAATTATATTTTTTGTTGTTCCATTAGACATTCAGAATAAGTATATTTTCTCTTGTTAGGCAAAACTTTGGCATATATATGAAGTATATAATTAACTATATGTGCATATATGAAAGTATCCTCACAGGGTTAACAAGAATGGGTTCTGGACAGAAATATTATAATTAAACATTAATCAGGCTATATTTTGACCCACTTCCTTGTAACTGAAAGTCATATAGCACTAAATACTGACTCTTTGTTTCTCTGTTGTTCCTATAGATAGGATTTCTGGCCTTAGAATCATAAGGGCTTTTGTTTAAGAATTGATTTATCCTTATGGTTTTTATACATAGGATCACTGATGTTAGAATCATAAGGTTTTTATATTAAAAATTGCTTAATATGTTTTTCAGATACTGAATTCCAGCAGAATGGCTGGCCCCAACCAATTCAAACACCCCCACAGAGGAACTGAATCAGCATGAAAATGTAGTTTCTTCATCTCCCCATTCAGTGACTTCACCCTGCACTCTTCAACCAATTGATAAACCCTATACCTTGACCCACTCAAATCTCTTAACATCTCTAGCCCTAAACTCTTTGGGGAGGCAGATTTGAGATTTCCTCCCATCTCCACATGTGGCTGACCTACAATTATTAAAGTCTTTCTCTGCTGCAATCCCTGGTTTATTGACTTGTGCCCATTGGGAAAATGAATCCATTATGATTCCATATATACAGTTGACCCTTGAACAACCATGAGTAAGCAGTGGCAACCTCTCACAAAGTCAAAAATCTGCATATAACTTTTGACTCCCCCAAAACTTTACTACTAATAGCCTACCGTTGACTAGAAATCTTACTGATAACATCAACAGTTGGTTAATACATATTTTGTATGGTATATATATGATACTGTATTCTTACAATAAAGTAAGCTAGAGATAAGAAAGTGTTATTTAAAAAATTGTATGGAAGTAAAAATATATTTATAATTAATTAAGTGAAAATGCATCATCACAAAGCTCTTTATCCTCATATTCGTGTTGAGTAGTTTGAGGAGGAAGAGGAAGAAGAAGGATTGGTCTTGCTGTCTCAAGGATGGTAAAGGCAGAAAAGTTATAACAGGTGGAAGGGGAGGCAGGAGAGATAGGCATATTTGGTATAATTTTATAGAATTACATCATAATTTCTGTCTAATTTTTTTTGCTTTCTCATTTCTCTATTTTTCTTATGGTGCAAATCCTTTTCCCACTGTTTTCTTAAGCTTCAGTGCCTGTATCACAGAATGATCCATGTCATAAAAGGAGTCAAAAGAAGTCTTGAATAATTGGAACCCTTCCATCATATTGTCTGATGTCAGTTTGTTTTCTGACACTGCTTTTTTACATCTTCCTTCTCATCATCTGGCACTAGTTGAGAAGTACTCATCTCCAACAAGTCTTCTGTTAATTCCTCTGGTGTGATATCTATTAGCTCTTGCATTTGTCCAAGATCCATATCTTGAAAACTTTGATCCCTCGCCCACCTTTTTGGACATGTCCACAGTATCTTTCATGATTTTTTTGATTGGTTCTCTCATAAATCTTGTGAAGTCATGCATAACACCTGGACAGTTTTCTTCTACAGGAATTTATTGTTTGAGTCTTGATAACTTTCATAGTTTTTTTCGTAACAATAATGGCAGCTTCAATGGTGGAATCCCTCCAGGCTTTTGTGATGTTTTCTCTATCAGGGTTCTCTTCCATAGTGTTGACCCTGCTTTCCATACAGTTCTATGTGTAATGAGCCTTATAGGTCCTTATGATCCCCAGTATAGAGGCTGAATTAGAGACATGTGTTTGGGGACAGGTAGACCACTTCAGTGGCTTTGGTGTTGAACTCATGGGGTTCTGGGTGATTGGGACATTGTCAAAAGAACTTTAAAGGCAGTATCTTATTGGCAAGGTACTTTCTAACTTCAAGGACAAAGCATCAATGGAACCAATTCAGATAAAAAGTTCTTCTCCAGGGTTTCTTGTTGTATAACCTGGCAGCTGGTGTTTATTTTTTTTCCCCTTCAAGGCTTGGTATTAGCAGCTTTATAGAAAATGGCACCCTTGGTCATAAACTCAACCACATTTGTACAAAACAGTAGAGTCAGTCTATCCCTTTTGGCCTTAAATCCTGCTGTTCACTTCATTTCTTTATTAATAAATGTCTTTTATGGCTTTTTTTTTTTTTTTGCAAGAATAAGACACTTTTGTCTGCATTAAAAACCTGTTTGGGGTATATATCCTTTCTTCTGAACAAATTTCTTAAAGGAGTCTTGGAACTTGTCTACTCCCTCTTGGTCAGCAGAAGCTGTTTCTCTTGTTATTCTCCTGTTATTATTTTTTAAGTCAAATCTCTTTTTAAAAAATATTGAAATGTCCTTTGCTAGCATTAAATTCTATAGCTTTAGATCCTCACTTTCTTTTGCTTTAAGTTGACATATAATAACTCACTTTTTCTTGAATTATACTAAAGTCCATAAGTATGCCTGTCTTATAGCAATTCTGTATTCATATAAAAGTTGCATTTTCAATATGAGATAAAAAGATATTTAGCAAAAAAGTGCAAGGTTTTCATACCCAGTGGTGTATCCTCAGCAACAGCTTCACAAATACCTTCCTGCAGCCCCCACCCCCATTTTTTAAATAGTGGTCCTTATGTTGAATTCATTTATCTTGAAATGGTGGGAAACCACAGGTGCAGACCTCAGTCTATGGTATATATCAAGCAATTCAACTTTTTTTGTGTGATGTCACGACTTTTCTTTGGAAACACTTCCAGCATGACCAGTGGCATTTCCTATGGGTCCCATGGTGTTATCCAAGGTTGACAATATTGCAGTAAATATGATGAAAAATACATGAGAACCAAAAGAAATAACTTTTTACTGCTATACAAAATTTACTGGAAAGACAAATTGCTCACATGGAGATGATTAGTATCACAGGGCATTTTAAGCAGATACTGGCAACATGGAGCTCACTGCTGTAGCAACAGAAAGCAGCTACAAAATCATTACAATACTACAGTATGTGTCTCAGTCAATTTGATGCAGTTATGATCTAATACTGCAGCTTTACCTTTGTTTACATCTTTCTCAACTGAGAATAACAACATTTACCATTCTATAAGTGTGTTGGTGTGTAAGTTTTGATACATTTGAACTTTTTATAATTGACAATTGTATATTTTATGGTAGTAAATGATAAAATAGACTAATATCTACATACATTTAATGGTTTTATGAAATGCCTGACTTTCTCTTAATTTTTTCAATCTTTCTAGTCTACATAGCTTGTGAGTTTTTTCAAATTGTTACAAATCTCCATAAATATATTGAAAAAATTCACATACAACTAGACCTATGCAGTCCAAACTTATGTTGTTTAAAGGGTAACTGTGCTTAATTCATCTTAATACTTATGTTATTTAAATCATTAGTATCATTTTTCCTCCATGACAAACCTATGATTGCTAAATATGGATTAAAATAAACTTAAACAATCAAATCATGCCGTGCATCTTATTTTTTACATAATTTTTCAATAAAAAATTGAATTTTATAACATCTGAAATTATTGTGATTAGCTCTGCTTTTCTTTTCTTTACATGTTCCTGCTATACTTCACTACTCAATTATTTCACTCTTATTTTGATACATTTGAAGCTGTCCCTTGAATGCAGCAGCATCGTATTCAATGCTGTGGGTTCATTTGTTCCATATTCTAGGAGTCTTTGACTTTATTGAGGCTACTTAGCCTACATGTGTGGTATGCAATAACTGAAATATTTATCCACTCTTCAATCATTTGCATGTTTGCTTTCTGATTTTTTATACTTCTTTAAAATTTATTTTATGTCTTCTATAGTTTGGATTATGTTTTATTTGTTTTACATTTTCTATTAATTTACTCAACAAACAGTAATTGCCTCCTATGTGGTAGGCATTATGCTAGGTTTCAGGCATAAAAATATAGAGGAAAAACAGCTCTAGTCCCTAGTGAAGTGAGGCACAGATTAGTGTGGAAAACAGATATTAATCAAGTAATTGTATTAATTAAACTACGGTTATACACTGACTGATACATGCCCCAAAAGAAAGACATGCAGTTCTTTGACAGTACTTGACAAAGACGGCTGACTTAATCGTGAAAGTCTTGGACAATTCCCCCAGAAATTAAAAGAATAAATGGGTATTAACTCGTTAACTTGAGGGTGGTGATCAAGGTGGAAGTAATCCATCCAGAGGGAACAGGAGATGAAAAGGACCTCCAGTAGAAGGAAGCCTTCGAGAATTCTAGACACAAACTAGTAGCATAAAAGTACAATAAAAATTAAAAAAACAAAAAACTGCACTGAAGCCTAGAGAGCTAGCAAGATCTTGGTATGAGATGAGGTTTCTAGAGTTTGAATCAGTATTCAGCAACTCCTGTCTCTTTAGATATCCATGTTAGGGATGTAACTAGATACTGATTCCTTCACAACCAAGGAGTTTAGAAGAGAAATAAAATCAGAATTTTCTTCCCACTTCACACTTCTCAGTCTAAAATATAATTTTGAAGTTGGCATAACAGACTGTGTTTATTAAATTATTCTTTTGTGTATCATATATCTTCCATGTCAAGAATTTTAATGGATATTTGCATTCAGCTTGAAAAAATATTTTCAGCAATCGTTTTACGCTGGCCTGCCTGACTATATGTTTATCTGCTTTCCATTCACCATTAGTCCACGTTTTCCACACATTTTCCAACCTTGAGCTTTTTTGTTTTTCTCTTTAATCAATGTCCTCATTTTAACAATAAGGGGAGCTTTTAACTTCGATTAATCTTCCACTCATTTAAAATAGACATTTGTCCTCAGCTCACTCCTTTAAGAGGGTATGATGACATAGTTTCTGAACCTGCTCATATCATGGAATGTCTTAGTGCTGTTGACTTCACATATGAGCAGCAACATGGCTGGTTATACCATTAAATTCATAGCCAGCTTTCCTCAAAATTCTGTAAGATGTTTTCACTGTCTTTTAGTATTTCGCATCACAGAGAAGTCTTAGGTTAGCCTGACTATTGTTCCTCTGTAAGTAACTTATTTGCTCTGTTCTGTTTTTTGTTTGTTTGTTTTTTTTGTTTGTTTTTGGCCTGGATGCTTGTAAAATTGTTTTTTGTCTAGGCAAATATTTCTAAGAAGGCTTTTGGGTGTGCCTGTCTTTTTACTGATGTTGCTTTGATATAATAAAGAGAAGCCTGAAAATGTGCATATGTGACTTTTACGGAGGTGCTTTCACTCTACCATGTAGCTCTGGAATTAAGAGCATTCACTACAGACCTAGACTGTCTGGGTTCAAGCCTGCCTTTGTCCTTGACTAGGTCTGTGACCTTGAACAAAATTTTAAAAAGAAAGCCAAAGATGAACAACATCTCTTCTGTTCAATTTCTCCATTTGTAAAATGGACCTAGCATAGTACCTCCCTCACAGAAAAGTTGTGGGGGTTAAAAAAAGTTGCAACAGGTGAAGCATCTTGAAGGAAGCTTAGCCAACCCTGAGTAGCCTGCAAGTGCCTCCTAGGTCTCTTGTCTCTCCCTTTCTCCCTCTCTCTCCCTCTCCCTCCCTCTTCCTCCTTCTCCCTATCTCTCCCTCTCCCTCTGTCTCACTGTCTCTGATTCCTTCTTTCTCAATTGTTCTGATTTCATGTAGTCTTACATTTGGTCTCTATTCTGTGTGTCTCAGATCTCTGCCCTTCTTTTCTTTTCTCAATTTCACCTCCTTGCTTCACCTCCCCACCCCCCCATCCCCCCTATGGAAATACTTCTCCACTCTGAATTCTGTTTCAAGATTGGCTTTACTGCAATATTATTTCTACTTCTTACTACCTTCAAAACTGATTGTTTTAATTTTACTATTTACATTTTACTTTCTTTGGAATTTGCCTGGACTACCTTCTCGTCTCAGATTATCTGTACCTCCTTTTGTTAACGTTGTTTGCTCCTCTTCCAGAACCTAAGACTTCTTGGGGATATGAAACAATTTCTAAACTTTTGTCCTGCTTTCTATAGTTAATATTTTCAAAGCTTTATTGCATGAAGTTTTATAATTGCTTTGTTCCCTTCTCCTGCTAAATTTTGATATGCCCTCTTTTGTTGATGTATTTTCTATTTATTCATTCTAAAAGAAGGAGAGATCCAGACTCAGTCAGAATTTACCAAGTGTCAGGGTATGTGCATTTCCTGTGGCTTCATTTACTCTTCATTTCTTTGCAAGTCAAGCTTCCTACTAACAACTGCAGTCAGAGGTTAAATTAGGGTTGCCAGATTTCGCAAAGAAAAATACAGGATGCTCGGTTAAGTTTGAATTTCAGGTAAGTAATACATTTTTTTTAGTATAAGTATGTTCCAAATATTGTATGAGAGGTATTTAGGCTAAAATAATTGTAAAATAATCTGATATTTAAATTTAATTGGGTTCTC
This sequence comes from Carlito syrichta, assembly GCF_000164805.1. Classification (NCBI taxonomy): domain Eukaryota; kingdom Metazoa; phylum Chordata; class Mammalia; order Primates; family Tarsiidae; genus Carlito; species Carlito syrichta. Next base: position 645,254 of record NW_007255703.1, read on the forward strand.
TGTGATTTGTCTGACAACCTTTGGTTGGTCTGACAAACGCCAAACCCAGCCCCATTCCTTCTTTGCAGCAGGTTTTTGTCTGGTACAGATCTCTCAAGGAGCTCTTTTCTATTCTGCCCCCTGGTTCTCTACAAATGCTGCTGCCGTGCTCCGGATGCCCTGCTTTTCCTCTTTCCTCCCCCCTCTACGATGCTGGAGGAGACTCGATTTCCTAGGATAGTATGTGCCATTGCCCTTCCTCCTACTACTTCCTTTCCACTACCTTGGGAAACTTCCTGTTCTCTGAAGATCACGTTTCTAAAAGTCTGGAGTAAAAAGAATAGTATTTATTGAATGTTTAATGTGATGGGTGCTTAGCATGAATTAGTTCTTCTAATTTAATCTTCCTGGTTACTCTTTGAAGAAGGGAATAATTGAATTCCATTTTGCAGACCATGAAAACAAGACTTGGTCAAGTTAATGACTTGACCAAATGATAGGATGGTGTCATGTGGTTCTATTTGTCCCTGAGTACAAGCTTTTCACTTCTGGTGAGCTTCAGGTATCGGTGTCAAGAGACAGTTTGTGTAATAGACACCTTTCTACCTCCATGTTTTCCTGCATCTGTTCAGTACTGCCTTTCTGTGAGGTCACTTACGGACAGCCTGTCATTTTCCTTTTCCTAATACAAATCCAAAAGTTGTTGTATGAGTGACATTTTGACCAGATTCTAGAAATACATTTTCTGTCATTTTTATAGTTTATTGAGAGTTTTCATCTACTGTGAGTTTCATCATGGAATTTTTAGTAGAAATTTAGGACAAGTTGGGCCAAGACTGGAAGCGCATTTCCATTTTAATCTGGAGGCCAAAGTTTCGTTTTCTTGATTCTTCCATTTCTCAGAGGGCAAGTTCTACATCTTAAACTTTTTCAAAAAGCCATTTTAAGCCCAAACATTATGAATATATCCATTGTTCCTATACAGTCAGTTTTCTCAATTCTTTATCAAATCTACTTTGATGTCAATGTTTCTCTTCTTGCTCCCAGTTAAGTCTGAAGTCACTCTTTTCTTTGTTAACTCCTTTTACTTTTGGGGAGATAATATCATCAAAAATTGTTACAAATAAGTATAATGCTTTGCTTTTAAATAATGGAGAGTCTCAGAAAATCTGAGACATGTTGGAGCTCCCTATACTACCAAGTTTGTGGCCAGTTTTGTACCCCTTCGCAAGGAAAGCAGCATTACTTCCTCTCTCTGACCAGGTGGTTGGTGCTATAGTTGTATAGTAATATCACATTAGTTCCACTTCCTTTTCTGTATTGTTTCATTTCTGTCAGGTTATAAGTTGCCTTACAACTAATACCATCCAGACAAACTCCACTACTTCATTTCTGCTCCTATTTTCCCTAGATTTCTACTTCTCTTAAATATATTTAACTTTTAATTATTGTGTCATATTTGAACCCTACCCTGTGAAGTTGCTCTGATACCTATAAAATTTGATTTGACAATGTTGTGCTTTCTTCCTTCTCTTAATTGATCCCAGTACCGAACATATGGGCATGTACACGTGATGGTCTAGGAGATTTGTTTTTGGACATATTTTTATCTGAGCATTCCTGTGACACTTCACACCACATTGCTTCTTTTGCCTAGACCTATTGTCCTCTGTGACATCTGCTTTTGCAGTTTTATCTGGGATTTCCTTCCCTCTCCCTAAAAATCAACTGCTCAGGCCAAGGACTCTTTTGCCAAATGCATTCTTTCCAATCTTTGTGAAGTTCCTCCAGGTTTGTAGGAATCCTTCAACTGACTGGAATGGTGAATTTTTGAAACTTGGAAAACAAACTGTTGTATGATTTCCTTGGCTCTCCCAGATTGAGGTCACACGTCAGGATCTCATATTACTTGTGACCTTGATCTCACCCTGAAAACATTTACTATATGCCTTTTAGTTCAAGAGCCACTTATATACCATTTTACTTTGGAATGAAAAGGGAAACAGCTGCCTTATAGAGCTGACAAAAATAAAGCTGATAAAAATAAAGACAAAAAATGCAATAAAAATACATTATAAATGCATTGTCTACCTCCATACTAATAAACAAAGCAAATTTTTCTATTTATTGTTCTTTTATCATCTTGCTCACTTAATGCATTATATTCATATAATTATAACTCAATTTAAATAATTTTTTGTTTTCTCATATTTCCACAAATATTTTTATGACATTTAGAAATAAATCACAAGTTCATTGAGTAGGTATGCTGTAATTTACTTAAACATTTTCTATATATTGAATATTTACAGGAAGCTTAACAATTTTTTGCATTTCATTCTCATGTTTAAAATAACTGTTGGGATTGCTTTTTTAAGAAGAGTTTTTAGATGTGAAATTACATGGCCACTGATGTTTATTAAAAAATATTCCCAAGTTTCCTTTCTAAAAATGTCACATCATTTTATCCTGCCAACAACAATGTGAGAGTTACCATCTCAAGACTTTTACTAGTGCCAGTTAAATATTATAGTAGTGTTTTGTTAATTTAATATAAGAAAGTAATATGGAATAAATTCAAACATAGCTATTTAATCTGATTTCTCTCCTGGTTGGGAAGAATTCTCTGGTATCAACCTGGTACCAGAACAGAATTTTAAAATGCCCCTATGCCTAGTAAGGTACACACTTGCACAAAAATCCAGTGAGAGTAGAAATTGGTTCAATCATCCTGGAGGGCAATTTGTCCAGGTATATAAAATACTATTTTTAAAAACTCTGCTTTTTGCTTTTTGAGAATTAATTTTCCAAAAATATAGACTAGTCTGAGATGTACAACATTATTTATAATATTAAAAAGTTGGGGCTGGGCTCGGTTGCTCAGTCTGTAATTCCGCACTTTGGGAGGCTGAGGTGCGTGGATTGCCTGAGCCTGCGGGTTCGAGACCCGCCTGGGCAACTTAACGAGACCTCATCTCTACAATAACTCAAAAAATTAGCCAGGAATGGCCTGTAGTTCCAGCTACTTGGAAGGCTGAGGCGGAAGGATCGCAGGAGCCCAGCAGGTAGAGACTGCAGGGGCCAGGAGCAGCCACTGCACTCCAGTCTGGGCGACAGAGTGAGACTCCAAGTCAAAAAAAAAAAAAATTGAAGAGCTCAAGTGTCCAACAAAAAGAGAATTATTAAAGTCATGGTACAACAGCTACCAGAAAGTCCCACACTATGCTTAGAGAGAATATTTTAATGACATGGTAAATGGGGAGAGGGAAAGAATAACATAACATTCTAGAAGAAAAAAATGCAAAGAAAAAGCAATATACCAAAATAGTAATAATAGATTGCTGCCGAGTAGTGATCTTATAATTAACATATCTCCTGCCTTTTAACATTTTCTAAGTTATTCAAAATGCCAATCTATTACATCAACAATCAAAATATGTTTTAAAAAAAGATGCTTTGATATTAAAATACCAATATACTCATACAGAATTTGAGGCAAGTGACCTCTAGTCTCATTCTAAATTCAGTGCTTCCTCCCTATTCATGAGCTTTTGTTCCACAGTATTAGCCTCTGTATCTCCAGCTTGCCCACTTGACATAAGCCTTTTTAGGAAAAAAGATGCTGTATCTCTCAGTGTAGATTTCATCTCCTACTATATCCAGTTTCTAACATAGCCCCTCATATAAAAACTAGTGCTTATTCTTCATCCATTTATATATTAATTCATTCATTCAAGAAACATCTATTTAGCACTTGGCATTCCAAGAACTATGCTATCATCTGGGGAAACAAATATAAAAGAAGTAAGATTTTTCTCCTTCAAAGACCTTAAGTAAATCCTAAAGGGAGTGCTAATAGCTTATAGTCCAGAAAGGAGATTTTTTTAAAAAGTCATTCCTTGGATCAACCACAACAGTGGAATCACTAGAATGTCAGTTTTCATTCCCTACCCTCCACTGCTCTCTGGTAGTAGAGGACCTGCTGAATTCCCCTAGATGGCCCAACTCAAGCCAGGCTCTCCCTTCCTGCTCCTGAGGCCCTGGCACCACAGGTGGCAGCTCCAGCATCCTCCACTGCCACCCTCTTTACTCACATCCACAGCCTGGATCCCCACTTCTAGGTTTAGCCTCTCCAACATGACAAGACTTTGGTGGCTTCACTGGATGCTGTTCTCTATCTTAAGTCTCTCCTTTTTCTTTTTGTTCTCTCACAAGCCTAGGAAAACCTGGAACCCTTGAAATAGGTGAATCTACTCCCTCTTGCTTCCAACGTTGGGGCCATCATCCTTAATGCTGTTCTCTTCACAAAAGTGGAGAATTTATCCACAAAGTTCTGCCTCACCAGCCAGTGGGAGATCCCCTTCATTCCTTCCATCTCTCCTCTACTGGAGCAGCTTCCTTCTGCCTGTCTTTCCGCCCACCCCCCCAAACCAGCCCCTCTGAGGGTGTGCCTATTTCTAGCTCTCTGTGGTTGTATTTCAGGAAGGCCCATCGGTCACAGCAGAGTTACCTCCAAGATAAGTGGCCAAAATGAGGAGGCTTAAGGGTGGAGGAAGAGCATTGGCAAGATTGATATCTGGGAGAGAAAACTTTCCATAGTAAGTTCTTTCCATTGACTTATCCCCATCTGCCTGTTCCTTTTGATTTAACCAATAAATCCCCAAAATACTTCTCTTCTATAAATAAAAACATTCAGTCACATCAGCAGGAAAATTAAAATGTCTCATCACATGTATACAGATTTTAGTTCTTTTCTTCCCCTCTCCCAGTTCTTTCACAGTCTTATAGAATTTGTGGATGGAAAAGAACTTCAAGGTCACCAGACAAAATGTCTCATTCAGTCATTTAAATTCCTCTACAATATCTTACCAAGTGGTCCTTCAACATCTGCTTTCATACTTCAGGAAGGAGAAACTTGTCACCTAACTGGGCAACTGATTCCTTCTTTATAAAGCTCTAGAAGTTAGAGTGTTTTTATCCTAAGTAGCAAGAACTGTTTTTCTATTGCTTTCTCCCCTTAGCCCTAATTTAAGCTCTTGCCATGTGACAAAACAAATCTTATTCTTCAATCGCATGGAAGCCCTTCCAGTGATTCTACCCTCTGATTTATGAGCTAGAATCCTTTCTACTTTTAACTCTTTTATTAAAACATTACAGAAATAAAAAATAAAATAAAAATCCACATAATCTAGTTTGGTAGCACCATCAGGAGATGACAGAAGTAAATCACAATAAGATGAATTTACTCATTCATTCTATTTGTACAACAAACATTTACCTACCATTCTCATTGTTCCAGGCCTCCTTCAAAGATCTGGAATTGTAGAGATGAATGAGGTTCATTCTTTGCCCTTGAGAAGCTCATGGTCTAGTGTAGTGGTTAAGAGTAGGTATTTCAGCGTCAGATAGTTTATTGCGATTCTTGTTCTACCACTTGATATCTGTGTGACCTTGAGCCAGTCAGTAGGTCTTAATTTTGTCATATGTGAAATACAGAAAACAGTAGTACCTACTTCATAGGTCTGTTCTGAGAACTAAATGAGACAACTCCTGTAGAGCTTATTCAGGGGTCAATAAATAGTGGCCATCATTATTAAGAAGAGTAATGTGGGAAAGAGATAAGGTTAGTTTCAATACAGTGGGTAGACTGGACAAAAACTGAATGTGCTGTGATGGGACAGAGAGGGCACAACCAAGACTCAGTGAAGATCTGGAAGAGCAGATGAGTCTGGAGAAATGGAAGAATTAGGTGGGTGAGAAAATTGGAAAAGGATATTTTTGGCAGAGGAATCAGGCTGGGCAAGCGTATGGACCTATGGGATCCCCAGAGGTGTTCAGAAAACTGCAATACAGAATGTCTGGAGTGCACATACATTGTGTCATCAGAAAGGACCAAGGAGTTTCTAGGAATCATAAAACTGAAAACCTTGTAAGCCAAGCTAGGAGAATGAACTTGGTTCTGTCAACCATAAGTAGCCCATAAAGGATTTCAAGTGAAATATTCAATCTGTGATTTATGATCGCTCTGGAAGAGGGTGAACTGGAGAGAGGCCTGGAAAATATTGGGTTCCTCAGTAGGCAGTTGAAGCTCATGCTTAGGGTGCCCATAATGCAGGGGCAAATGAACATGTGTCAGCTCCATGGTTTATCCAAAATTTTACATACAGTAAAATGTAGAAGAAAATTATCTTAATATCAGCAGATGCATAAGCTTTGGTCTTTACAGTTTGGTGTTATTTTGATTTTAATTTACAGACAGCAGCAAGGGGGTTGAAGTGCCCAGGGCACTTAAGAACCTTAATCCAGCTATGGGTTAAAGGGGAAAAAAAATACACTGGAATAGATGAAAAATAATAAGGGCCAGAATTAGGGCAACAGCACTGGAGACAAAGAGAAGGGACAAAACTTAAGGAGACAACAGTCACAGTAGAATTATTTTCCAAAACAAATGACAGAGCAGGGACTATGTTTTTTTTTTTTTAATGCAAAGTCTTTTCCTGATAGTGACAGATTGTGATAGTATAAGTGCTCCCTACAAATTAACATCCAATGCTATGAATATTTTCTAAATGTAACTTTATAATTTTTCAAAAAACAGTTGTCCAAAATATTCTCTAAATCCTCATTTATTCATTTTTATTCATTTACTTAACACATATTACTAAACTTTACTATGAGCTGATAAGTGTGTTTGGTCTTGAATATAGAGAAATAAACAAGATGTACTCCCTGATCTTAAGAAATGTACAGACAAATATTGAAAAAAATACAATACTTATGCGCATTTTAAATAGAAACTTTCTTTCACAGCCAACTCCTCAAAATTTGCTAAACATGGAGTGTGGACAAAATAACCACCTTGTCACAAATTGAATGAATAATCTCCAGTCAGTACCTTACTTGAAATCTCAGCAGCATTCAAGTCTTTCCTTCCTGAAACTTTCTCTTACCTTAGCTTTTGTAACATCATTGTCTCTTCTTTTTCTCCTTTGCTGCTGTTTCTCAGTCACCTTTGCTGACTACTCTTCATGTTGGGGTTCTTTGAGTCTCTTTTCATCAGACCCTGTATTTTCCTAGGTGAGCTCATCTACTCTCATGGTTTTGTATATATTCTGAATATCTCAAGTTTTTCAGACTTAAATTTCCAGCCTCTACCTCTTTTGAACTACAGATTTTTATAACCAAATTAGTTACCTAATACCTCCACCAAGATACTCCATGAGTATCTCAGCCATGATGTGTCCAAAACTTAATTCTCGAATTCCTGACTCTTTATTTCCCAAATATGTTCCTCTTCTGGTTCTATCCTTCCCACGAAATGGCATAATTATCTACCCAGTTAGTCAGGACAGAACCCTAGGTGTTGCCTCCTGATATTTCCTCCTCCGTGAACTCTGAAAGTTTTCTCCACCTCTCTGCATTTCTTCTGCACCCAGCCTCACCTAGACCACCATGATCTCTCACCTAAACTACTCCAAAACATCACCCAAACCTATCTCCCCAGTGATACTACTATTCCCTTTCAAATCATTTTATATACAGTGACTAAATATTTAAAACACACACACACACACACACACACACATACACACACACACACACACACACACTCATGCTATTCCCTGTTTAAAATCCATCAACAATTTTTCCAGCACTTAGAATTTAATGCAAATTTAGCATGACTTTCCAGACCCAGCATGACATGAGACATGACTAACTAGTTCTGGTCTCTTTTTGTGACATTCTTATCTTCTTCATGTTCTAACCATGGAAATTTTTTTTCAATTCATCAAACATGCTTGCTATCACCTCACACTCTTTGGGGACCTTGCCCATGCTTTTTCTTCTTCTTAAACTACTCCCTCCTGTTTGCCAGTGAATGTCTATTATATTACTTTCCAAGAAATTATCTATTTCCTTGTTTATTCCCTTACACTAAAATGTAAGCTCCACACAGCAGAGATGTTGACTGTTTACTCGCTGTTATGTACTTAGTGCATAGAAGAGTCTCTGACACATGGTATTCAGTCAATGCATATTTATTTAATGATTGATTAGCTAATCATGGTTAGTTTTCTCTATGATATCATAAGCTTTTTTTGTGCCGTTTACTTCTCTGTAGCATCTATCACATTCATAATTCTACATTTACTCATGATGACAATAGTGACTATGACTGAGTAGGATTTTGAAGGTGGCTAGTCACTTGACCCTTCTAGCTCTCAATTATCTACTGAAAGAAAAAACAGGGGGGCAGTGTAGAATGGATCTTCTTTGAGCTGTAGAATTCTAGGTCATTCAGGATTCAAGAAGCAATAGTGCTTAGTCACTGAGGAGCGCCAAGGGACAAAGGAATGAGCAATAAGCACTGTGTTAGGACTGAGGGACTTGTCTTGTGGTTTTAAAGGTTAGTGTTAGCTGTGTGACATTTGCCTTTCTGTACCACAGTAGTTTCTTCTGTAAAACTAAAGAAAATAACACCTTGCCAAGATTGAAAATAGAAACTTGGAATTTATCTACTTTTTTGATACCTTCCAACTACTATCTATTCATCCCTTCCACCCAATATTTATATAATTAACAGTCACTATTCAGTACTGTACCAGATACTCCGCTAGGCACAAGAGAACCAAAGATCCATTAAGTCAAGTACCTAATCATATAGGTAGATAGCTATTTATAATTCAACATTTTAAGCACAAGATAAAAATATGGGCACCACTCTGAAACTAGGGTGATCAGGGAAGGTTTCTAAGGGAAATAGGAACTGAGTCTATGAAAAAAAATGAATGTTAACTGGGAGGTTAGATTGAGAAGGACATTTTAGGGGTGTGTATGTGTGTGTGTGTGTATGTGTATGCATGCATGTGTGTGTGTGAGAGAAAGAGAGAACATGAAACAGAGAAGCAGGGAAGCAATATAGTAGGAGGTGAGCGTAGGACTCGCAAACAATCTACTGTCGCCAGAGTTTAGAGAGTAAGTGGGGAATGATAACAGATGAAACTGGAGATGTAAGCAGAGGCCAGGTTGTAGGTGGTTTGAGATTTATTCTCTAGATAACTGGAAACATTGAGGTTTTTAAGCAGGAAAGGGAGAGTGACATGCTCAGGTTTATGTTTTAGAAATGCCCCTTTGATAGCTGTGTGCTATTTGAAATAGATACAGAAAAGGTGAGAAGTAAGGTAGGGACCTACCTGTACTCTATGTACCCTTGACCATCATTTCATTGTGTGCCTCTGTCCACGTATTCAGAATCAAATTATCTGAGATTTGAGTAGGGGTCTTAAAGATCCTATTTCCAAACCCAGTTCAAATCTAGAATCCCCCTGCCAAGTCCCAGCCAAATGGTTCCTGTACACATGCACACAAACTCGCCCATTATTGTACCACACAGCAGACAGCTCTCTGGGCATGCAGACATCGGCAATTGCCCGTGGTTTTATTTCCCCAGGTACCTGGTGTAGCAAAGCCACTGCCTGACAGATCTAATCACAGGCAGGGTCTCTTTCGCAGTCACCCCAGAGTAAAAGCTCAGCGTGTTCCCAAGGAAATGACTGAAACATACAAATCAATTGCCCTTTTCTTCTCTTTTTTTTTGACCCCATTTTGAATGCAAGTATGAGGTTTGATAACAGTACCAGGAGAGGAGGTGGATTTCATACGTCCAGGGACTCATCAAAAGGAAAAAGACTGCACAAAGATAGAAGTGCTCAGCCTTGTGCCAGCCTCAAAGATTGCCGCAGCCACTCCTGAGAATAGCCAGAAACCCAATCAAACTCTCAAATGTCAGTGTCAGAGTGGGGAAAAACATCCAGCACCCACCCCTCACTGCCTCCAGATGGGCTTCATTATTACTAAGCTCCTCTTGCTGTTCCCTGTTCATGCTTTTAAGTACCAGCCTCTGGGCCTCTGTTCATATTTTTCTCTCACCTGAAACATCTTATGCCAATGCCACACATATAACTTCGATGTCTCTCCTAGGCCATTCCAAATGTCTTCTTGCCTATGAAGCAAGACCTGAAAAATCTCTTCTAAAATCTCCACATTGCTCCAAATGTACTTTTAATCTGATACTCCTCTATGTTTACCCTGCATCATGATTATTTATGTGCATGTCTCATCTCTTTGGCTAGGATGAGAGCTCCTTGAGGGCAAGGTCAGACTTTATATATCTGGTGGCATGGTCTAGGACTTTGTACTTGGATGGAAGGCACTGGATTAAAATTTGTTAATTAAAGAGGTGAAGTGGATACAGAATTCATAGATATAAGTGACCTAATTTTTGGCCTTTAGGGATACAATTTAATCATGAAAAGAACTTGAGGAAGACCTACTTGTTTCAGAAAGAGGCTAGTTAGAAAGGGAACATACTGGAGCTTCCTGTTTTCTTGCCAGGAAGCAAACTGTTACCCTGCATGCCAGGTCAAGTAGCATTGTGCAGAGACTAGACAAGCATGAGCTTCAGAGGCAGATGTATCTGTTTGGGACTCTGAGTTCTGTGTCAACAGCCATGGAACCATGGGAAGTTTAACGCACTACATCTATAAAGCAAGAACAGTTCTCACCACAGGGAATATCATGAAAGGTAGATGAATGAAGCACATTGCCACCTTTTAATAGATGTTAATTTCCTCTCGTTTCTCTTTTTTTCTTCCTCCTTCACCATGTTTAGAATTCAATTTCTGGCCATGCTTCTTTTTAAACTCTGCCCCCCTCCTCAATCTGGGGGAGTTGGATGCCCCTTTTCTCTCTCTCTCCAATCTACTTTTTAAATAAACTATATTTTCCAATCTATAAAAAAAGAATCCAATTTCTGTTTCATACACGATGTCTATTTAAATAAAATGTGCCATATCTTCCATTATCTGAATATTTGAGAACCAGGAAATGGACGTAGGTTGTCATGTTCATATCTTATGACTCTGTCTTCTGGCCTCAGCTGAATCGAGGTAGGAATTCTTTGCCAATTAAATCTTCTCAAATAGAAATTTTAAATTAGAGTCTTAAAGCACTAAGTCAATTAATTATGTTTAGCTTAGACATCAAGTTATTATAGAGTCAGGTTAGTAGGAGACTCCATGGTCAACCAAAGCCACCTATGACTGGAAGTGGTAAAGCTTCTTCAGCTCATTAATATGTTCTTAACTCAAAATCAGGGTCTTAGCTCAAGCTCTCATTATTCCTCACCTGGACAACTGACGATACCAGTTGAATCCCTGTCTTCATTTTCATCCCACCTCTCTCTGTTGGCTTCTCTTAATCAAGAATGAACTTTCCAGAAGAAAATCTTGTAAGGCCTCTCCGTGGTCTATACTCCTCATTTGCCTAAATAATTCATTTCAAACTCTTCCAGAGAAATACAAGTAGAGAAGTTGATAAATACGCAGGGCCATAGGGCATGGCATTAGAAATGGAAGGGGCCCATCCCAAATCTGTGAGATCGTACTCTTTGTCAATGGTCCACTTGTCAATCTCTTTCACTATTTCAGAGAAATGATGACACCTTAAATTGAATTTGCTTTTCTTTTTCATTCCTTTTGGTTTTTAAGTTTGGCGGGTATCTGGGGATGTAGGGTCCATCTCCTTTTACTAATAAATATATGGTGACTGTATTTATTGAAGTACCTTGACAGTCTGGTTTATGAAATTATCCTGGCATGTTAATAACTAGGGCCAACTTTCATTCTCAATTTATAGGATATATTTTCATTACTAATTTGGATGATAATGTATACAATTACATTTTGATTACATATAAATTGACAAAGTGTTTCAAGATTCAAATTCAAAAATTCCCATAATTAGTTTTATCAATTTGCAAACATTTTGTTATCAAAAAAATTAATGTCTAATTTGTTTATGGGAATGTTTAAAATATCTCTAGAAAACTAAAATTTGTGAGCCACTTTTTAATCATTGAGGAGAACAATGAAATCCTTCACTTTATTCAAGTTACCACTCTTTGTTCTGTTATTTTTATTTTCCTCCTTTTATAAAAAAAAAAGCGGTGTAACTCTTCATTAAAAAAATCACAACTTAATTATTTTTCTGGTCAAACCAATATACACTTTGCTGAGTTGAGTAAGTTTTCAAAGTCACATCTCATTTTATTTAAGCTTTATCATAAAAGATAAATATCCACACCACTATTTATTAAATATGGTTTATCAGTTTTCTATCCCAAAGAACATGCCAAGAAATTATTTTTGGGTAGAGATCTCAATCTGCCACCCAGACTGGATTACAATGGCATGATCATAGCTCACTGAAGTCTTGAACTGCTTGGCTCAAGCAATCCTCCTCACCTCAGCCACCTGAGTAGCTAGGACTAAAGGTGCATACCACCACTTCCTGCTAATTTTTAAAATACAGTTGTAAAGATGAGGTCTCACTATGTTGCCCAGGCTGGTTTCAAAATTCTTGCCTCAGGCAAACCTCTCTCCTCAGCCTCCCAAAGTGCTGGAGTTACAAGTATGAGCTACCACGGCCCGCCAAAAAATGCAAGAGATGTATTTTGGGGGATGATGTATTCTCAGGGACTAGTACAAGGGTGACTGACATATTCAAGGGTATACACTGGTCTTAATGTGAACTATTTTCACATATGAACACACAAATTTTATGTGCTTATGTGCATATATATTATTTTATACATATATGACCTTATTTTAAAATGTATATATCATTTTGAAAATATTTCCACTATTTCACTACTTTGCAAATAAACATTTTAACTCAAATATTTTCAATTTTAAAATATTGTACAAATGACAAATAAAATGACTATGTTTTACTTAAACATTAAAGAATAAGATTAACTTTAGTTTTTCAACAAGTTTTCAAGAATATATTTCTGAGCACAATAAAAATCAATGGGTGATAGTGTTATTCAATAGTGCTTTTTCAGCATAACTGTCTCTTTTTGACCTTGACTGGATTTGGTTATATCTTCATTTTTTTTTTCCTGTTACTGACATTTCACCTTTCAAGATGATTTTAATATTGAACTCAAAAGAAGTGTTAAGCATATTTTCTTTGCTTGACTTTCTGTTGGTGTTGTTGCTACCAAAATTGTGCTTTTGAGTTCAAAAAGTTCAGTAATTGTTCACAATATTTGCAGGAATAAAAAAAAATTAATGCCAAAGTTATGTGTTTATATATTTATGGTTCAAAGTCTTCCTTCAGGCCCTATGGAAGCAAAATATTACAATAAGGCTTATTTTTAAAGAAACATTTAAGCACAAACTTTTAAAGCTAGTTCCTGAAATAAATTATTAGTCCATCAGTTGTGGTTGGTTAGTATGCTATTTTTCTCCTGTGAAGTATATAGTGAGAAATTTGGGGGCAAGGCTATAGCTTTTATGGTGGCCAGTAGTTTTAAGTTATGTCTAGATTTTGCTTATTTTTTTTAACAATTTTTAAGTTTATTTTTAGAACTTCTTGTTTTTAACCACTGACAAATATTTTCAAATTCAAGATCATTATACTTGAAAAATAAATTTTAAAAAGTAAGTTCCAAAAATAACATATAGACAGAAGAATTGTCTGTAACTTTGCACTCTCAGAGAATTCACTGATAGGAAATAGAATATTGTGTGTGGAGAAAATAGAATATTTTGTGTGTATACCCTATGCTAACAAACAAAACATCTGGTCAAAGGCAATTTATAGAATCTAGTCATTGTTTGTTGCTTTTGTGTAGTATATCAAAATAACTTCAGAATACAAACTTAAGACAGTTCTTCAGTAAAATTTGTATTTCCAAAATGCTGGATGTTGGTTTGTCGTGTCCCCTGACCTTTCACGATACACCCCTTGCTAGGATCCTCGTCTGAAATATAAGGATTTAGCATGACAAAGTCCTGCTTCCCTTTCACTCTTCATTGTTCATTTCCTGCTCCCCACCTTGCCTCCTGGCTCCAACTGTCTGAGATTTTCCTTATTGTAGTAGAGACTATAGAAAGGAGAATTCAAGAACATGGTCTGCAAAGCAGATTGCCTGGGCAAAAATCTGAGGCCTGTTCTTGGTCTTAGACAAACTACATAGCATCTCTGTTTTCCTTACTTATTAAGAGAGAATAATATCTATATACCTCATGGAGTTACTGTGAGGCTTAAATGACTTAGCACATATGAGGTGCTTAAAACAGTGCCTGATATTTGAAAAGACGACATAAGGATTATTTACCAATTTTCCTAATGATCCAAATGGCATTTCACCTCCAAACCGTAGTCCTTGGCCGTGATCTCTTCTGGGGTTTCTGGGCTGCACTGGCCCCAGAGAAAGGCTCCCCACACCTGCGACTCCCAGGCCAAGTAGACTAGATGTCCCCTGTGTTTATCTCATCTGAGGTGCAACTGTCAGTTTACTCAACTCTCCGAAAAGGTCAAGGGCAACTTGATATCAGACTTATTTTTTTTCACCCTTGCCTTTCCAATGGATAGACCACAGATGTGAATGTTTCACAATTTCATTAAAGGTAGTTGAATTAATGCATTTTAGAAACAGCAAGGGGAGTCATGGAGAAAAATGGAATTTTTATTTTTTTATGACACTGGATAAAAGATGAATTTTCAAGATTACTTTTGTGACAAAGAGGGGCAAATGAGTAGGTCCTTTGAAAGATTTATTTCCTCTTCCTTGAGCTACAGCCCTTGACCACACTGAATGGTCACATATCCAGTGTCTCTTGGAGGATGGTTCACACTTGTCTGTTTTGTTGACAGTGGCTGTCCTTCCTGGTATTGGGCTGGTACCTTTCCCTTCACTTTGTCCTCCTCACCTCAGAGCAGCAGCAAGTCCCTGTGGTCTATTGGTTCCCACAGATGGAGATGTTCTCCTTAAGCAAGACTCACCTCTGCTTTAACTAAAAATATAGCACAGGCACTCCACCCTCTTAAAATGCTACTTCTTTTGAGCCCTGGGACCCTGCATGAGTAGTATTTCTGAGAAGGCCTTTGCTGGAGGGCCTATGTAGACAAAGCCTGGAGTTTCTCTAGAGGAGAGAGTTTTGCCTCTTGAGCCTGACTATATTCTGAGAATCTTCTCTGGAATTCTCAAATATAAAAGAGGCTTGAAGGGCAATTCCCAAGCCTGACAGTTCCTCTCTCTATTTCATAGAAATCTAGGGGTGTCAGCTATTGTACCTAAGACCAACTTATTTCTTAAAAAGGAAACCAGTGATCTGTTAGAATTGACCCCAAACCTAAGCTTTGGTGGCCCTGTTTTGTGTTTCTGTAATCAGGTCTAAGTGTCTAAATGTTTCCCTTTTTATCTGAGGAACTTGGGGAAAGGTGGGAATGCTGGTGGGGTATCACAAGTTTAGCATTCGTTTATTTATTAAACTCACCCCGGGGGTCTAATGAACATACTGTATCCTTTTGCCTTTGTAGAATCTGTCATTCTCTGCATTTGCAAGGAAAGAGGGCCAGAGGTACCTGCTGTGAGAGGCAGAGGAATTAGAGGGTGGGGATAGACTGGCAGGCGGTTCATAAGCCCAAGCCCATTCTCAGAGTATGCTGTGAAGAGAGCACCTATTTTTTCCTCTAGGGAAGTGCTCTACTCTCTTGAGACGGAAGAATATTTGGAAGTATTCCCTTGGCGCACTCTTTGGAAAAGGTAACTAAACTGGACTTCTTTCTTTTTCCAAAATGGATGGAAGAGATTTCAAGATTACTTTTGTGACAAAGTGGCTTTTCCAGGAATGATCAAGCAACTTTTGCAAGTTTTATGAGATAATGTGAAAGTTCTCAGTCTCAGTATCAGAAAGCTTGAGCTATCGTGCTCTTTGCTTTCAACATCGTCTGTATCAGGTGTCCTGGGAGCCAGATGTCAGAACTGAATTGATGGGGATGTTTCCCAAATAACAGCTGACCACTGTCCCTGGATAACACAGCTCCTGTCACTCTAAAGAAGACCTCTTGAAGGTTAAATTTGATGTT
Organism: Carlito syrichta; assembly: GCF_000164805.1. Lineage (NCBI taxonomy): Eukaryota > Metazoa > Chordata > Mammalia > Primates > Tarsiidae > Carlito > Carlito syrichta. The sequence continues at coordinate 661,175 of NW_007255703.1, forward strand.
TCAATAGGTCAGATTTGATTGTCTACCTGCTTTAATGTAGATGTTTCAGACTCGGCAAATCTATTCATAAAAAATCAGCCTCATTCAGAGTTAGGACGTTATAAGAAATCAGAGAATGTTAGTGAATTTAGCCACATTTTGCCTTTCTCTTCTGTTGGGACTTTGGATGTAAAAGACAATCAAGAATGACTTTAGAGTTTTTACAATGCTCCAAGATGCACCTTTACACATATCTATTTCGGGCCTAGGTTAGAAAACACACTAATTGAACTTTTATAGTTTAAATCTCCCTTGGAACTGGATTAAGGGTCGGGCAATCTCAATTTATGTTCCAATCCTGCTGTGTAACTAAGTGGTTTACTTTCCCTCTCTGAGTCACAGAGTCATTGTGAGACTCAGATGAGATAATATATGTGAAATCCCTTCATAAACTGTAAACCACCACAAAAGTAAGACAATAGCATGGTTGCCATTATTAAAGTAATTACTGTGCAATGGGTGCATGAAGGGAAGTAATTCTTATTAGAAATTATAGGTTACAAAAATCAAATCCCCATAAAATCTGGTCAACTTGAATCAAATTGCAATTTAAATCTATATTGCTAAATGACTAAAGAGTATAATATTGAAATATCTTTCTATAATTGTAAGAATAAACACAAATGTGTTAGGGTGCTATGCCATACTAGAATTAGCACAGGACTTACAGGCAAAATTAACATGATTGCAGTAAACTCAGCCAGGTTTCAAGTGAGCTGGAAAATAGTCTTACAGTGTCTACTCTTCATTGCTTTCCCTAGAACCACATTGTCTCTTATCTCCACTTCTTCCTGCTTCTCTGCTCCATTCTCAATTCGATAGGCCTCTGCTGACAGATTTTCAGGTTCTGGTTCCCATAACCATTACTTTTATGTCCTCAGAGCATTAAATCTTGTGTCATCTCAACATTACCATTTTTCAACACTGCCTGAATAATATATCCCTAGGAGAGACATTCTGACTGTTCAGCCCAGGTCAGGCAGATAATGGTCCAAAAGTATGTGACTGTAGGTGAGACGTCATGTGGTAATCAGGCCTGTGTCTTTCCCACTATGGGCAGGGTAATGTCTTTCAGAAGAGGATGAGTGGGGCTGGAAGAAAATAGAGAACTCCTCTAGAATCCTACTGGCAACACCACTGGCCTTTCTATTCTTGCAAGTTCTGTTGACTACATCACAGTTTAGTCGTTTGTTATTTCACTTCATCCCTTTCCAATCAATCTGTAAGGTCCTCAGGATATTCACATACAGCTTGATCTAGTCTATAATCCCTAGAACATTCAGAACCATGCTCTACACATTGTCGGTACTCAGTGAAGTCTTGTCGGTTGATAAGATAATTATCGTCCTTTACATGCGTATAGTACTTTACAGTATATTTGGTACTTTCATATAATATATATTTGACCTAATTAAAATTCTGAATTATTGTAATCTTCACTTCACAAATGAGGCAAAAACAAGCCACAAGGATAGTAAGTGGCAGAGCCGGCATCTAATTTTAGGCATAGAGTATTCTAGGTTCCTCTAGAATATCTAAATGAAGACGTCAAGATGACTGTTGGAACTGTACACTAGAGTGAAAAGTGGGCTAAAATATACATTTGGACATCATATACATAGAGATTACATATGCATAAAAACAATGATAGTGAATGATATGTCCAGGGACTTATGTGTAGAGTGAGAATTGAAGATAGCCCAGAAAAGATGGCCAAGAAACACAAACACTCATTAGCAGAAGAAAAGAGTTCATAAAAACATAGCAAAAGCATCCCAAGAAGCAGGAGAAAAAACTAGAATGGATAGTGTTTTGCATAATCCATGGGAAAAGAACCATCTCAGAAAAGAGAGTAAGCAACAGGGTCAAATGCTTTCAAGAGGTCAAGTGAGATAAGAACTAGAAAATGCCCTAGGCAATTGCAACAGGAAGATCATCCATGACCTTGAGTTTCAGCATTGTGGTAGAGATGTAAACCAATTATCAGTGGGTTGGAGAGCTAACTCGAGGTGAAGAAGTAGGAACAGTGAGTTCAACCAACTCTTTCAAGAAGTTTGACTATAAAAAGAGGCTGGGGTGGGGATCAACTGTAGGTTAGTGTTGAGTGAATTTTTGTTTTAAAGATGAGAGAAATTTGAACTTATTTCAAGCCTGCAGGAGCTAGAAGAGTAGGAAGAATGGGAAGATGCATGAGAAAGAGCATAATGGTGGTGCAAGGTCATGAGGAGCAGACAAGACTTTTGGTCCCAGGAAAATACCTCATTCAATTTAACAGACATTAAGGGAGAAAGGATAGATGTAGATGTCTATAAGTTTGCTGGACCTCTGTAGGCACAAAAAAATTTTTGTTTTTTCTTTTCTCTGTCTAAACTGAAACAAAGACAAGAGTAAGGGAAATGGTGACTCAGGAGAATGGAGATGATTTTGTTTTGTTTATAAAAGTGACCACTGACATCACCACATCTTGTTGCCCAGTCATTTCCTGCCCTTTAATTTACTTTCATACTAATTAATTCATTCATTCAATTGTTGAATGAATATCTATGTGCCAGGCCCTGAGAAATACTCTGAGGGTATAGAGGTAAGAAGTACATTGAATAAGCATAGGATGACAGTCTCTGGCTGCCAAGGAAAGTAAATTTTATTCAACCTATAATAGGACAGGACCAGTTATCTTGGCCTCTGGAACGAGCACATTAACAAAGTGAGCCACTCAGCTGCATTCTGATTAAATCTGATTATCATACAGATACATTTTATGATGCATGGGATTACACTCATCCATTCTCCACCCCTACAGAGCCCAAATCTCTCTTTTCCAGCATATGGCTCTACTTGAGTTTCTGGCACATCTCCTATGACCTCCTCTGGAAGGGAATGCTAATTATCCCCCAGTATCCATCTCCCTTTCTTTTATGGCAAGTGGATTTAGCTAGGTCCATGGCTACCTTGGGTAAAGAATACTTTCCCAATCCCCTTCATGATAGGGTATGGTCCTGGGAATAAATTCTGCCCAATAGAATATGAAGGAAAGAGATGCAGGTTCACCCTTGAAAGGAAGAAGCATACCCTGCTTTTTCCATCTTCTTTGCTGCTGGTTGAATAAGAGTAAGATGGTTGTCCACTCATGTGAAAGCTACAGAGGAGGGAAAGTGGAGCCGCGCCACAGAAACAGCCTGAGTCTCCTTGTTAAGTTCTTCATTCATGACTCAGGACTTTAGAAACAGTTAAATGGATTCATATGAGAAGAACTAAGAACAGCAGAACCTGAGAAAATGGCTGAGAGTTCATGATGCAATTTGGGACAAAGGTGGTCATGAGTCTTTTAGCCCTACAAGTTGGAAGTTTCAGCAGGAAGATTGAAGGAATTATGCTAGGTGGCTTCACATCCATAATTTCATGTATCCCTCACACCAATTTTATGGAACATCTACTATTATCTCCATTCTACAAATTTTGAAAATCAAAGAAGGAAAAGATGGTGCTCAACATACAGTTGTTGACAACAGGTCTGAAATATGCACTTCTGCAGAGTGCTTGGCTCTGTTCTTTCACCATAAAGCTTCTTGCTCACATAAGGTGCTCAGCCTACAAGAAGGCTCAGACTCTTTCCTCAACTCTGTGGCTCAGTTTGAATGAAAACTCACTTTCTTTCCAGACCACAACATCCTGTGGTTATGCGCCCATCACACACTGCCACCTTTGAACCCCTGCATGCATAGTGGTGATAGTGCTGAGGGAGGAGAAGAGAACAGAAAAGCCCCCAGGCCAAGAACCCTTTACAAAGGAGCCAGGTGCTATAAATTTCTCCAAATACACCACCCCTCTCCACACATACACATCTGGAATGCTGCAGAGCCCCCTCCCGCTCCAACTCCCTTTCTGACGATGACTTCCTGGAGCATTTTAATGACTCACCATTATAAATAATATACACTATCCTTTCTTGTAAAAAAAAAAAAACAAAACTAGAAGTTTCTGCAAAACCAGCAAATTACTCCAAATCATAATTTCATCCAAAACACAGGGAAAAAAAATAAATAAAAACACCTTCATACCCTGAGGTAGAAAAGATTCGGGAGATTTATGTCTTTCCTTGAACACACAGATTTATAACAGTGGATAATGTACATTCATTTCATCCATATTTATACCTGAATTGATGCAGAGTCTGGTATCCATTACTTTAATCTGTGTAACTTGATCATCAGAAATCTGAACCATAATTTTAACACGTATTACAAAGAGTTTCTTTTGGGTTTAAAGGAAAATGACGGCAGAGAGAAGAAAAGCCATTAAGACCCAGCTGCAGTCACTTATTCCTGCTGCACTTCCTTCTGAAATACATGTGGGTCCCTCTCCCCATTTCCCATCCCATACCTTCCTGGACACATATTCTCCTTCATGTTCAGCCCCTAGTACTAACTGTGCAAAAACTGGAGAGGAGAGAGAGAAACAATGGACAGGGCAATTCCGGGGAATGCATGTAAATAAATCTCTGCTATTCCTGCCAACCCAGAGCTCACACAGAGGTGGTAGTAATGGGCCAGTAGTAGCCTCTAGTCACTTAGTTGAAGTGAAAAAATGCAGCATCTGATCAAAGCTTTCCCCTGACAGACAGTGGAAATTAAACCCAGACACTAGTTCTCAAACAGCACTGTTGGCACTGAGCACATGGTTCCTGTCCAACTTCTGAGCACCAGACATTGGCCTGCCTCAAAATTCCAAATGCCTGTCCTGGACTAAAGCCAAGTGGTGGATTTTTTTGAGGGATCTAGGACCCAGGATTATATTAGGTGGAAGATGAGAGAAATAAGACCTAGGATCTCACTATAACAGCTGTATGTCAAGAATTTTCTTGGGCCAGCATTCCTGGGATTTCCTAAAGTCAGGTAAGCACCATGAAGGCAGATCTTTTTGTCTGTTTTGTTCACTTGTATTGTTAAGGATGGCACTTAGTAGGTGCTTGATAAATTTTGTTACATAAAGGCTTTCATTACAAACCATTCCAGTGCTATAAACCACAGTATGAAGACATACGGTACCATGGCAAAGGATGAAATCAATGGGGTTTTATGAAATGTAGGAGTGTTGTTAGAAGGGAGTAATATGCAAGGACATCTATTAAAGGCTTTCTATTCTTGTACCTTCCAAACTTTCTTCCATTCATCATATGTGTGTCATCATAATGTCTCATATTTTAGAAGTACTTCAAGATGTGAAAGCTTTATATCATTCAATGTTTATAGTGATTCTGTGACATAAGTATAGCTAATGTCATTCTCACTTCACAAATGAGGAAGCTGAGAAGCAGAGTTTCCACAATCTGCCTTGTATTCCCCACCAGGCATCAAGTACTGCTGTCCCCAATTCTCTGTCTCGTGTTCTTTCCTATATGCTGTGCTACACTTAAGGGCAAAGTGAGTAAAAAGGGCATTTCAGAGTGTCTCAAGACAGTTGATTTGGCCCCAATTAGCATTCAGAGGAGATCACCAACCCACAAATCACTAGGGCTGCTAAGTACTTTTCTCTAGAGCCTCCAGAGGATAGTTTTCGATTTGCCTGTCTCAAGGGAACAGATTCCAGCTGTCTGATCCTTGAAATCTGATAAAGTAATAATTTTGTCTTATATTTTTCTGATGAAAACTCATTTTTAAGAAAAAAAAGTCTACCTCTAAAAAGGGGAATGAGAGAACTTCTGCTTCATTGGTATTAATTTTTTACTACAGGAATACATATATTTGTTTATGTGTGTACATATATGTAATATATACTCATATACATGTATAGCATATGTAATGTGTATCTACATATTGTACATGTAAAATATGTATAATATACAATTTATAATCAACTTAATTATATATGTAATATTTAGAACATACTTATAAATAAATCTTTAAACATATAACCTAAATAAATCATTATTGTCTTTTAGCAAGAGAAGACCTCCAACTATAATCTTTCCTGTAAACAAGTGGACTTCGTGAGAGAACCCCCAGGAAAGAAAAGGGGAAACTGAGGTTTTTCATATAAACCATTGTATGCATTGTCAGAGGCTTTCTGCGAAAGTTCAAAACAGCCAGCCCCGCTGTATCAAAAGCATTCCTGCCATTTGTAGGAAAAAACACTAAGGATTAGAGAAGTTGTGCTTTGGCTGAGGTTCCACATAAAGTAAGTGTACCATCTGCACCATCAACAAAACTTAAAAAAAAAATAATTTAGTTACTACCCTTAGATAGCTTCTTCAAGATTTTTTTGTGAACTCCTAAACCAGATGTGAGCTTTCCCTCTTTTGAATCCCAAACTATTACTTTATTTCAAATTTACAGGAAACGTTCAGGCACCAATCCCATGAGAGAGGCTTGAAGACGGATACTACTATCACTCCTTGATGTTAGATAAAAGGCCAGTGACTTAGCCAGTGACTTAGCCAAGATCAAACGGACTGGACTCACCCACATCCTAGTTCTGTAGCCTGAGCTGCTGCCCAATGGCCCTAATTTCAAGAACTATCTTCTACTTACTGAGATTGAAAAGAGGACAAAAGGTGTTACATTTCTCTTAATCATTTTTATGTGACTCTTATGAGCTAATGAAACAGTAAGGTTCTATTGTACATTTACCTTGTGCCCAGAATTGAGCTGGGAAATTAGATGACAAAAAAACATTGAGCCAAAGCCCCTGCCCTCAAGGGATTAACAACTGAGCTGGGAGGCATAACTGAAAACACCTGCGTTACTTGGGTAGTGAGTAGCCTGTTGCACTCTTAAATGTCCATGAAGCCAGCTTCCTATGTCTCTGTTTCTCCAGAGTTTTAACCTAGTGTCTGGTGTACAGCAGGCCAGAGCTCCTGCACGCAGCTATGCCCATTACCACACCTGCTGGGCCCTGTAAAACCATGGACATCTGGCCAAGTCAAAGTCCTGAGCAACTCACTGTCTTCTATTTTCACAACCACTGATTTGCCATTTTATTCTTCTCTTCCATTTGCTGGATTTGTACTAGACCCATATTACGGACAAAGATAGCATTTTTTGAGTCACAATTGCAGGCCCAGCATTGTGCTAGATATTTAACACTTACTCTCGCTAATCCCCATAACAGCTATGAATGGGAGAGAGGAGAACCAGGGTCTCTTTTATTAACATGAAAACAGAGGTTCAAGGCAAGGTTAAGGAAATGGCTTGGGGTCATGCCTACAATCTGAGCCTGAAATTTAACAGGGAAGTGTGAGAAAACGTCAGATAAGAAGAACTGGTTTGGTGGATTAATATTTAAAAAGAAAAAGAAAACAACTTTCATAAAATAATCTCACTTTTCTCAAGATACCCGTGATTTGACATAAATTTCAGGATGGCTTCCACATTAGACCATACTTTGAGACTCATACTTCTGAGTATGGCCTTATGAAAACATACAACAGGAAAATTAACCATATTTTTTTATGTTACCAGAGAAAGTTTTTTTTTAATCTCTTCAGTATCTTTCAGCTATTTACTCATACCAAAATAACTTCCATTATAAGCATTTACTATGTGCAAGACATTTTGCATGTAAAACCTCACATGTGACTGCTCATTTACAGAAGAGTTTTTAACTTATATATACACACATATATGTTTATATTTTATAGATATAAACATATATGTGTACATGCACACTTAAATGTAGGTGAACTAAATTGAATTTACTCTTAAAATGATAGAAATAAGTTTGAACCCAACTTTCTTGACTTTGAACACTGTGGAGATCCCATATACTAAATCATTGCTTCTCAGCTGTGGCTGCACATTGGAATCACCTGAAAGCTTATAAAATTCCAATTCCTGAGCCTCATATCTAGAGATTATAATATGATTGGGCTGGCATGTGCTCCAAAGTGAGGACATTTAAAATCTCCCCAGCTGATTCTAACGTACTCCAACGTTGAACACTATAGATTCAAACCATCACTCTATATTTTTGTCTCTCACTGCTGCTATGAGAAATTACCACACACCAGCTGAAAACAACACATTTGTTATCCTTGTTTCTGTAGTTCAGAGGTCCCAAATGGGTCTCATTGGGTTAAAATCAAGGCATCAGGAGGGCTGTGTTTCTTTTTGGCAGTTCTATGGGGGATCCATTTCTTGCCCTTTCAGCTTCTAGAGGTGGCTGCATTGCTTGGCTTGTGGCCCTCTTCCTCTGTCTTCAAAGTCAACAACAGCAGATTGAGTCCTTCTCACATAGCATCACTCTGCCCTCTTCTTCTGTCTTCCTTTCCACTTCTAAGGACCCTTGTGATTACACTGCACCCACCCAGATTATCCAAGATAATATTCCTATTTTAAGGTCAGATAGCTAGCTACCTAATTCCCCTTTGCCATGTAAAGTAACGTTCACAGGTTCTAGGGATTAGGACATGAACATATAGGGGCTATAACTCTGCATACCATGGTTGCAATTTTAAACTTTAAAAAATCAGAATTTTCCTTCCATTTCACCTGCTCACCGTGGGTGAAACCAGCAAGTGGCGTGTTCTTTTACAGGAGAGTCAAGTCATAGCTGCTGTATGTATGAAAACATCTCCCTTCTGTTCCTCTCACTCTTCTTTCCCACTAGTGGGAAGAGCAGTGAGAGCCTGTCATTCTCAGGGCTCCCCACAGCTGCTGTCACACCACTTGAAAACAGAGCCCAGGTGACCAGCATTCTCAATCCATCCAGGGACGAGGCAATATGTGAGCTGCCATATGCTCCGGTGGGTTCCGGCTGATGCTGAGCAGGTGTATGGCATCCCGGCCAAGCATCTGGAGGGCGGCATATTCACAGAAGGGAGGTACCGTTTTCAATTTACTGGAGGAAGACCTAGGAAACAACAGGCCTTGGTGTATTTGCCTCTCTCCCTCTCTCCCTCTCTCTTCCCAATTGTTTCTTAAGAAACAGAGGCCAGTTCTGGTTTTCATTCTGCAAATCCAAGGAAACACTTTGAACATGATGCTCGTGCTGATTTAAAAATTATTCTCTGAGTTCTCCAACATTCAGAATCCATCAATTATCAAGATGCAGAAGCTTCCAAATATTTATAATGACAGCACTATCATTATGTTAAGCTATTATGACAGAAGGGGAGGAGAGCAGTTTAACCTCCCGTCAAGGTGTATGAGTCTGGGTGTGTGTGTTTTCTATGCATTAATTTAGGATTCCCATAACAAGTTTGCAATGTACAGTCATGTCTAAATAATAATTTATTGCTTATGGAAATCATTGTGCTTACATTTCTGAGCATTTTTATTTCTAAACATCTACAAATGACTTAAAATTAAATGTATCCCATATGATGGCAGGTGGAGGAAAGAGAAGAAAAGGAAAAGTTAAATGCATGATACCCAATGAGCAACCAACATTAACTGACATTGGCACTGAACGATTTATCTTAATCAATGTTATTGCCTCTGTTTTCATAAAAATGAGTGATTAGGACATGTAAAATATGCTACCAACTTTTACCAAAAAATAAGCAGTGTAGACCATTTATTTCCATAAAACAGCACTGTGTGTCACATGTCAAGTCGATGCATTTTCTGTGTGACTGACTTTGGAGACTGTGAGTTGACAATCCAAGTTCTAATTATTTGCACCCTCCTCAGTCTGTTCTTGCACAACACGAAGCTCTCCCAGAGGAGTGTCAGAAAGGACGTTATGTGGGCTGATGGAAAGCAGCTGAAAAAGATCCACTGGGCTTTTTCATGCAGATGATGCACAGTGCAGAGAGGAGCCAAAGGGGATCGAAGAACCCTGATTGGAAGGTTCGAGTGTGTTCCATCTGTTACTGCTCTAGTCTTTTCATTAATGTTGCGTAAAGGCAAGCAGAGTCACAGCTGGTGAAAAGGTATCTGCTTGACAGGACCAAAGCCTGAATCTCCTCTCCCCTGGCAGGCCTGGGTATTTGTAGGGACCTTGCTACTGCCCACCTCAATTTCACTCAAAATGCAGTTAAGCTCCCTTGTGTGGCAAGGGAATAAGCATAACCATCGTCAGATGGCCTTGGCTTTGTATCACAACCCTTCCACTTCCTCATAGTCCATTAGAGCATTAAACCAAAGGTCAGCATCCTCATCTGAAAAAGATGGAAACGTAATAATATTAAATTCCAGTGCTATAGTGAGGCATATCTATGAGACTTCAGTAAATATTGTTTCTTCCTTCTTTCACTTTCTTTCCATTGCATGTGAATGAAGAAGCAAGAATTTTAAAAAGAGGCAGCTAGTTTAACACTTCTGATGATTTTTTAAAAATGGAACATACATGCAAACAAGACTTGTACTAGGACCCTCTAATGGATTCAGTCTTTTATCTACGAGTCTTTCTTCGTGATTTTGAGAGTGCAGACCTAGAGGCAGACTGCTCGATTAGAATTCTAGTTGTGACACTTACTAACTGTCTAGTCTTGGGCAAGTAATGGAAACTCTCAGTGCCCCAGTTTCATGATCCATGACATGGAGATCATCGTACCCATTTCATAGAATTGTTATGAGGACTAGGCAAGTTAATATTTTCAAAGCACTTAGAATAGTGCTTGTCACATAGTGTTTGTTTGTTTTGAGTATTTGAGTGTTATTGGTCTCATCTTTGCTCTGCATCTGGGCAGTTCAATCATTCTCATTGAAAAGGGGTTGCTACTAGCAAGAAGATAAAAGAAGAATACCTTTCTGTCTTTTGAGTTTCAAATGTTTTCTTTTGGGGGGAATAGAAACGACTCAGAACTGAGTAAAAATATGAATCTTAACAAGGCTTCCTGTCTCTGAGACAGAGTTCCCGGGCCGGGAATAAAGACGCCACTGGAGGGGGACAGGTAGGAAATAGGCATTGGTAGGTGCCTAGAAATTGCCCCACCCCCTGACTTCACTGATGCTGTGCAGGCTGAAGGCCAGTGGTGGAAGGGATGATAAGGACACTAGATGTGTTTGTGAAATGCTGGAGCAGAAGAGACTTGTACTTCCTTTGAAAGCAGAATTTCAGGGAGAGACAAACCCAAAAGAAGTGATGATTGTGCTGTGTATTTAGGCTTGGAAAGCCTCCCAGAAATTATCTATACCACAGCCTGGTACAGGTTGAATGATGCATTTGCACCCAAGAGGGAAACCCAGTTATCAGCTGGAAAAAACAGAACTGAGGAAGCTTTAAGGACTGGAAAAAGGGACGATCTGGTGATCTGTGTGAACTAGAGATTGCGGATCAGATGGCATGACGGATGTTTCAACAGATGTCAGCATGGACAGATGACACTGAAGACCAGATGCCTTCTAATCCCAGTCCAGAGCAACATAGTAACTCACCTGAACTTGGATGCTCCCAAGGGAGAGGACGATAATCCTCAACTACTAAGATTTAGTTTCCACATATCTACACTATTGGGGAAATAGGACTTTTAAATAAAACCTAGGTTGGGTTTCAGAAAAGTTTTGAAAAACTTCTTTCTCTTACACACTGCAGTTTATAGACCAAGATTCATTCCCATTACATGTAAAAGAATTTGTAAAAATACAGTTTCAAATTGGTAACTGGATGAACAGTTTGTTTTAAGATGGTGTTCTTATATAGATCTCAGAACCAACCATATGTGGAATTTAGTAATGCCATAAATTGAAACACAGTTTAAAAAATCTTATTACACAATAGTTCAAATACACAGCACAGAGAAATATAATGAATATGCCCATCTCCTGCCTTTCACAATTATCAATTCAGACCAAATCTTGTTCCATCAACCTTTTCCCATAATGCCAATCTCCAGATCTCTAGATTATCTTAAACTAAATCCCAGATATTATTTCAATTAGTTCAGTAACTATTCCTAAATAATTTTAAAACAAAGTTTTTTAGAGAGGGATCTTACTATGCTGCCCAGACTAGACTCAAATGCCTGTGCTCAAATTATCCTCCCACCTCCCATCCTCCTGAGTAGCTAGAACTACAGGTATGAATCATCACGCCCCACTTAAAATTAGATTTTTTTACAAATAATATAATCATAAACCACTATTAATATCCATAAAAATTTGCAATAATTCCTTACAATATCAAATATTCAAGCAGTATCAAATATTCCTGATTATCTTATAAATATATTTTTACAGTTTTTTCCTTTCAAATCAAGGTCCAGTTTCCACATACTGCATTTTTATGAATTTCTTAAGTTTCTCTTAATTTTTACCTTCTCCTTCTTTCATTTTAAAAAAAAATTTATTGAAGAAATCATTATTAATGCTGTCCTATAGAATTTCTCACATTCTGGATTTTGTTGATTGCAATTCTATGGTAATATGTAACACATTCTTCTGCCCTTGCAACCCCATAAACTAATAGTTATATCCAGAGGCTTGATTTGACTTAGGTTAAAGTTTTGGTAAAAAATTCTTTATAGTCAGTATTTCATAATTCCAACTGGAGGTACATAGCATCCACTTTTCTCTCTTTTCGTGATGTTAGCAGCCTTTAATAATCATCACCTAGATCTGCCATTTGACTAGAGGCTTACAAATTGGTGATCATCTAATTCTTTCTTCTTTCATCTATTAGCTGGGGTATGCTTATAAAATGAAAATTTCCTTCACCAAATATGGCTAACCTGAAATTGCATAGAAAAGCAGTTGAAATACTTGATTCTCTATTTACTAGTTTTTTAAAAAATTCAAATTAGGTGTGTGTGTGTGTTTTTTTTTTTTTTTTTTTTTTTGCATACTCCAAATATTTCCAAAGACTTTTTCCTCTTTAAACATCATAATAGTATTATTGATTTTTCCCTTTTTTTTTTTTTTTTTTTTGAGTCAGGGTCTCACTTTCTTGTCCAGGCTGGAGTACAGTGGCATGATCATGGCTCATTGCAGCCTCAACCTCCTGGGCTCAAGTGATCTTCCCACCTCACGCTGCTGAGTAACTGGGACTACAGGTGAGCAGCACCCACACACGGCATATATGTGTATGTATATAGTTATGTGTGTGTGTGTGTGTGTGTGTGTGTGTGTGTGTGTGTGTGTGTGTGTGTGTGTGTGTATAGTGGTTTTTTGGGGGTTTTTTGAGAGGAGGTCTCGCTATGTTGCCTTGGCTGGTCTCAAACTCCCAGGCTCAAGCAATCCTCCTTCCTCAACCTCTCAAAGTGTTGGGATTACAGGTATGAGCCATCGTGCCTGGCCGATTTTTCACTTTTGATGTGTTTCTTTTTATACATGTGTTATTCCTATAGATGTTCAAATTGCCTCTATAGATGTTCTGATTGCTTCATCTTGGTCTGGTAGGAACCTCTTCACATTGACTCCAAAATCCATTATGACAGTAGTTTCTGAGAGCTTCCTTACTTTGGAGTATGGTAAAGTGTCTTCAGGTCATTTTGTACATTTACTATATAGAGTTGGAATTGGCCATTTCTCCAAGCAGCCCTGGCTCTTCTAGGTGAAAAAGATATTTAGAGAACATAACTTGGGTACTGGTAGTGTTTCTTGCTGATGGGTTGGTTATTATTTTTGTCTTTTCAGTGTACAAAGCTATGTGTCATGTATACATACTGATAATTCCAGTTCAAAGTAACTTACAGGGGTTGTATTTAACATATTGCATCTTTTATCTCTTTCTCTCCTATGCTAAAAGTCTTAAGTTGTAATGACAGTATTATGTTAAAGTACAATTCCCTTATTTTATTATATTGTGTCAAATATATGAGAGGGGACCCAAAAAATACCCCAGAATCCAGAATTGCTTTATAAAAAATTGTGGTTTTATTCTTACATATTTAAACTTCAGTCACCTTCAAAGAACTCTCCATTTGATGCAATCCACCTATCAAGACACTTTTCCACTGCTCAAAACAATTTTTGAACCTGTTAATTTTGATCTTTTAGTGCTTTTGTCATTTTTTTGTTTCACCTCTTCCACATCAGCAAAATATTTCTCTTTGAGGACTTGTTTCATTTGGGGAAGTCACTCAAGGCGAGATCAGGTGACTAGGAAGGGTGTTTTTGGTCAAAAACTGCTGAACACTCAGCAAGGTATGAGCAGGTGCATTCCCATGGTAGAAGAATCAGTCACCTCTTTGCTGAACATGGGACTTTTTTTCTGCAAATATATCTCTCAAAACAATACTAGCTGGTACACTGATGCTGATAGGTTCCTACAACACTTACCTAGTAGAGAAAGTCTGTACTACAAGGGGCTTGCCCTCCAAAAGATAATTCCAGTCTTTTTGGGTCCCCTCTCACATATCATACATCCTATGGGTAGTAATTTCAGAATAACAATATCAATGTTATTGGTCACAATATTATTATACAAAATAGCTCAAGGTTTTTGTTGTTGTTGCTGTTTATTTTTTTGTCTTTAGACTACATACCACCAAGGATATATGGAGAGATTAACTGTCTTTTAAATCACTTGAAAGTGTTATTCTCTTTGGGTTTTACTAACAAATTGATACCAAGTAAGTTATTTTTTGTTTGCTTGTTTGTTTTTGTCTTTCTATTTGGGAGCTTTTTTGTTCATTTTATTTTGTTTTAGAATTTTGGAAACAAGATTTATTCCCAAAAGTCTAGCTCTGTGCCGATCCCTTTTGACTTGTTAACTTTCTTTCTATGCTTCATTTTCCAATTTCATCCTTATTAGAATGATATGAGGATGAATTGAATGCCCAGAATGTGAATTGTCTATCTTAAATATTCAGTAAATGGTAGCTATCATTTTGAGCAAGGCATATGACTAGTTACTCTCACATTTCCAAACTTGAATACTCTTTTCCATAGTCTCTCAAGTGGCAACTTTTGGCCTTGATTGATCACTTGTTTGCACACCTAAGTAATCCAAAACTTCTTCACAAACATTAAGCTTCTACTTCAGTACATGTGTTGTGGCATCCCTTTGGTCACATATAAGTAAAGTGGTCAGGAAAATCACAAAGGTGAAAAAGTTGAGGCTTTGATGACAGAAAATCCTGGATTCAAATCTCAGATTTGCTATTTACTAACTGTGTTGTGGGATAAATTACATGACCTCTATTTCCCATATATAATAGAGCCTTAATTTCCTATATATAATGGTGATAATAATATCCAATATTATTATCGCAAGAATTAAGTGAGCTGATATGTGAAAAGCAACTTACATGATAGCTAGAGCAAAACTAGTGTTTAAGAGAAGTTTGTTTCATTTTTCCTAAAAAGTTTAATCTATACCAACCAATCCAAACTATATTCAAAAGCAGATAAGACTGTCTTTGATTTACCAAATTTCTGTATTGCTTGCTTCTTCTGGAGAGTTCATTCCTATACCAACTTCCTTCTAATTTTGTGTTGTTGTACTTCTCCAGATCCAGTCTCCTCTTTACTCCTCCCTATTCTGTGTCCTTAGGCACCTATGTATGTGGACTGTTTCAAAGGGCTCCCATATTCTCTTTCTGTTGAGTTTGATCAATGGGATCCCCAGTGGAAGATCGGAGAGCTTATTGGAAAATATATTCCTCTAGCTCCCTTCCTATACAGGTGCTATATCTGGACTAGCTCCTCTTCTCTTTGGAAGTCCTGCACTGCCCCTTATTGATTTCCGTAAACTCTACCCACTCCTTCATAAGCAGTCCTTTTACTGAACGCACTTCAATTACCCAGTTTGAGTGGGGCCATCTGTTTCCTGCTGGAACTCTGACTGATACAATTTCCAATCAAGAAAATAATAATGAGATTGTAAGTTTAATGGGCACATTTTGCCTCAATTCCTTCAGTTACTCTAAAGTCTTAAACTTACATACATTTAAATTATAGAAAAGCCAAAAATTCCTAGATCTAAGTAAATTATCCCCAAATAACAAGTCACTCAATGAATTTTGTTTTACCCTTTGTACCCTCAGTTTTTGACCAAAGTCAATAAAGGAATGGCCATATGCTATCTCCATTTCTGCATCTTCAATAAATACACTGTTATAAACAGTATCCATTATCATAGCCAATGTCCCTGATACGGTGACATATAAAGAGCACAGATTTTAGAGTTAAAAGATAACAGTCTAGGGCTCCTGCTTGTAATGTATTAGTCACAAATTTCTCTTAACTTCAATTTTTTCTTCTGTGAAATAAGACAAATGCATTTATAGATTTTTTTAATAGTAATGAACAAAGTGAGAATTTTTAAACCAAAGAACTCCACAGATATTTATGCATAGTATGAGTATATTAAATTTCTTTAAAAATGTAGTACAGGTAAAAGGGTTTTGTTTTTACTAAAAAATTGCTGTGCTTTCTTTATCCTGTTGCAAATGTGTATATGACTCATTGTGATTTTATTTATTGCCTTAACTTCTAACAAATACATAATTAACTGTAATATTTTAAGTATATTTGGCTAGATTTATCTACTTTTTACTTCCTTCTATATTGTTTTTATTTATTCCTATTTTATAATATTACAGCACCTATATGTTTTATTTTAAGGTATATAAAATTTTTTTTGGAAACAGATGGGATCTAAACAAACATTATTTGGAACTAGCAAGATGAACATCTGCTTTCTTCTTAAAATAAAAGAAAAAAGAAGTTTCATATATAAAACATAGATCTAGACCTAGGCATATATATCTTATATCTGTCTGTCTGTCTATCTATCTATCTATCTATCTATCTTTATCTATCTATCTATCTTACATTTTATTGACACAAGAAGAATATGAAAAAGGGGAAGAAGACAAGTAGGAAGAGGAGGAGGAGGAGGTGGAGGAAGAGGAGAAGGTACATGTGAAGGAGGAAATTATCATCTTTCTAGAAGTTAAAATGCCCATTTCAACCTTTTCTCTATGTTCTTTCCTAGGAAAGAATAGAGAACGATCAACGTAAGCACACATATTTCTGTCCATCAACCTTCTTATATTTGTTCCTGTCCACCATGGGACTCTATTCATACATCTTCTGTTCTCATTCCACAGAAAGAGATGCTCAGTTCTATTCCCTCTCACCCAATCACCACTATTTCCATGAGACCACAGCCTTTCCCTAAGTCAAATCCATATCTGTGAAACTCTATTTCCTAATTTGTGAAGCAACAGGACGGAAGCCAGAAAACAAACCTTATGTTAGAATAAAGTGAAATTCTTGAGCTATAGAACTATTACCTTATTGCAGGCAAAATAAAAATTTTAAGTGAAGAAAAATATAAATGTGTCTACTATCAAAAGGAAAAATAGAACTGTCTGAGACAGTTGTACCTTCAAGTGGAGATGGTAGATTTTAAACACACTCCCGAAACTAAACAAAGATCTTATTTGTACATGGTCCAGTATGGTTTACCAAGAAAGAGGGCTCACTGTCCTATCTGAAACATCCCTTTGAAAGACACCTGCGGTATTATTATGCTACAAAAAGCACCAGGTCATTAGGGGCCCTGTCAATCAAGTGATTGATTCTTCCAGATATGGCTGGTGAATAAAGAAGGCACTTTTAGGTTTCAGACTGAAAGTCACACTCCACCTGCTTCAAACCCTGGGGTTTTGAGAAATGAGAAGTTAACCTAATCTACTTCCATGTTAAAAGAAACATTTGGCTCTCAAAGCCAGACTTTAGGAATTCTTTTGTCCAAGTAGAATCCAGTTCTCAGGAATGTCTGAAAACTCTTCTGGATTCTTTTATTATTTCATCGTAGGATGGCTCAGAGATTCTTGGTAGAGAAATATGGTAGCCAGTGCCATATTTAAATATAAATAGAACTCTTACCCTTCTGAAACTGCAACTAAATCACCAAATCCTAGAAAATGTCTGGCTACTTGCTCGTCTATTTAATTTTTTCCCAAATATGCATAATAAAAAATTTAACAGACAGTAGAATTGAAAAAAAAATCCTTATCATAAACACTTGAATACCAATCACATGGATTCTGTCATTAATCTTTACTACTCTTGTTTTTAAATTATATATCTATTGAACCTGTATACATGCATCATTCTATTTTATTTTTGTGCCATTTCAATGAAATTGCAGACATATGACTATTTCCCTCGAAATATTTCCCTATGCATAACATAAAGTTCAATATTTGTTTGACAGTTATTTTCTTTTCTTTTTTTTTTTTTGAGTTGCAGTCTCACACTGTCACCCAGACTGGAGTGCAGCGGCCGCTCCCGGCCACTGCAGCCTCGACCTGCTGGGCTCCGGCGATCCTTCTGCCTCAGCCTTCCGAGTAGCCGGAATTACAGGCATGCGCTACCAAACCCGGCTAATTTTTTGATTTATTGTCGAGATGAGGTCTCGCTGCCCAAGCGGGTCTCGAACCCGCGGGTTCAGGCAATCCACTCACTTCAGCCTCCCAAAGGCGTGGGATTACAGGCTGAGCCACCAAGCCCGGTTTATGAACAAATCTTAATTATACTTTTGCTGACTTGATAAGGTGTACTTATTAAGATATAAAACTTTGCCTACGGGTTCGAAACCAGGTTGGGCAACTTGGTGAGACCTCGTTTCTACAATAAATCACAAATTTAGCTGAGTGTGGTAGCGCACACCTGTAGTTCCCGCTTCTTGGAAGGCTGAGGCAGAAGGATCGCCAGAGCCCAGCAGGTTGACTCTGGAGTGACCGTGAGTGTGCCACTGCACTCCAGCCTGGGTGACAGAGTAGGACTCCAACTGAAAAAAAAAAAAAAAAAGATATAGAGCATCACCATAACCTCCAGAAAGTTCTCTTTCCTCTTTTGAGTCAATCTCTATCCCTAATATTCTGGAGAAGGTAACCCTTGTTCTCATTTTTTTCTAACATACCTTAGATTTGTCTGTTTTAGAATATCATATACACAGAATCATGCAGCTTGTATAGTTCGCAGAAGACGTCTTTCACTCAGCGTAGTGTTCTGGAAATTCAGCCAAGTTGATGCATGCAAATAGCAATAATTCTTTCTATTTTATTGTTTAGTAGTATGCCATTATATGAATATATCGATTTATTTATCCATTCTCATATTGATAAACATCTGGGATCTCCAGCTATTATGATTAAAGCTGCTATAAACATTCTTGTACAAGTTACTTTTAGTCTGTCTTGGGCAAATAACTAGAGCTAGAATTGTTGGATCTTAGGGTAGTTGTACATTTAGTTTTATAATAAATTATAAGATAGTTTTATTCTCCCACAAACATTGAGTTCCATTTGTACTATATCTTATTCAACAATTGTTATTAGCAGTCATTGTAATTGAAGTCATTTTCATGTGTATGGAGTAGTATCTCACTGCGATTTTAATTTATATTTCCCAGTTGACCAATGATGTTAATTAATTGTTCACGTGTTTGTTGGCCAGTCACATATTTTCTCTTGTGAAATGTATATAAAACTTTAAATTATGCCCATTTTAATTGAGTACTTTGTGGTTTTATTATTGATTTGTAGGAGTTATATATATATATTCCAGATCCTTTTCTTTTGTCAGGATCTTGCCAGTTTATTTTCTTTTTCATTACCTTTTTTTTTTTTT